>NC_141402.1:19107694-19390194 GCF_034619465.1 Leptosomus discolor | reverse complement strand
CAAAGCTGGGCTTTGACCCACAGCATTTTGTTTCTCCTCAGTTAAATAAGGAAGGAGGATGGTGAAGAGGGGAGTATGACTCACAACTAAGAGCAGATAATTCCCCCCAGTATAATGAATGCCTTTGTCATAAAGTGCTCATGCCGCAAACCTAACCTCCACTATTCACTGCTTTAAGCAGAATCCAAAGATTCATTTTCCAATGTATTGTACGTTTACTACTTCTCATTTTATAACCTGAAATCTATGTCTCTATTTGTCTTATAATTTGACTAAGAAACTGACAGTTTGCACTGTGACTGCTGCCAGCTGAGCTCTGAGAGGCACTCAGTGTGCATCACCGAGAGCCAACAGTCATTATCCTTCCCCGTTCCTGATACCCCTGCCCTTGGTGGCAACAGCGTCAAGACTATTCCCAAGTAACAGCCTCCTATATCACAGTATGCTGAGTGCCTTATATTCAGATTTTATTTTTACCTCACTGCTAAGAGAATACGATATAAAAGCAGTATTCAGCTCACTTCATGTTAAACATTGAAACTCGATCCCGGGTCAGAAAAGAAAAAAGGGTGGAAGAAACGCTTTTTCCATAGTAGTGAGAGTTCCACTTTCTTCACTGAGCTTTCAGTTCTAGAAATTTGTAGGATTTTGTTAGCAGGGACAAGGGCACAAGAAGGTGGTAGAGAAGACTACGTACTCTTGGGAGTGTTCCTTAGTGAAGTGGCAAAGGCAGCAGTCAAGACCTTAGTAGGAATTAATGCTGGCTCAGCATCAATACCGCACATTGGCTCATTGGCAGGTGTTAACGTGCTCAGAGAGAGTCTGCTAACAGCCCATGACCTGAAGGAACCCTCTAATCAGAAGGAAGTGAAGCAAGATTGATTCAAAGTAGGACAAAATCTCTTCTATACCAGCGATCCACATCTGTGAAGCTGAGAGGCTCAGCTCCTTTTCTGCTCAGCACACCTCTGAACCATTCCCGTCCAAAGGACTTCTTTGAAATATTCGAAGGTCAGGTTCATGCACTTTCTTGTCAGCTCTCGTTTCTCTTCTACACTACCTCTTCTGGTGGGTTTTCTGTAGAAAGGGAAGATCTAGCACCAAACTGGATTAACCTGTAAGCGATGAGACTCTATTGATTAGCAATTTATTCAAGCATTACCTTATTGGGTTAAACAATTACAGAATAGCCTAGATAAAATATTCTCAAACTCTGGGGAAAGGATGATAAATAAAGAACTACTGTTAATGTTAACAGCTGGGAAAAAAAGAAAAATAAAAGAATTACAAATCCACTCGGCAACAGAATCAGAGTGGAAAAAGGGGGTTGCAAAAAACCTTGAGAACCTCACATTTTTTCACCTTAAGAAACACAGGTATTTTGCAATACACACAATAATAAATACACCTAAATCTAATGGAACAGTAAATGTTAAAATGGTAAGAATGACAGTTTCAGGTTATTTTACTTTATAGATAAATTCTACACCACAATAGGCTAAATTTGGATATGTCAATGGTGATTTAGGGAAAATTATATAGAGGATTCAGTGTAGCAGTCATACAAATCTCTTGGAATAGAAAGAAATTGAGATAACAAAAAACTGGCCAGACTTGATTTAAAGTTTCTTCGTCCTTGCCAAAGATGCTGGTTACTAGACAAGGAAAATCTTGTATAATACGAACAGGATAACACTTATGTTTGGATCCCTCATAAATAGCTTCAGCTGACATTTAAGCATCAAGTAAAGTAAGTCAGACAGATGTGGTTGTATACTGTGGCAAGGGAATATTTAAACTTTAAATGCAGAAATGTGTCTCACTGGTAGAAGAACAAGGATGTGGAAAAATATGGGCAGGATATTAACTAATTCAACTAGAGTTGTCAGTACTGTGGGGAAAATTGCACGAGTCTTTTAAAAAGAGCTTATTGCTAGGAAAGTAGGTGTATCGCTCTCCTGAGTTTTCTGTAACATGAGTGGAAGTGATTGTTACCAGGAGAATACCTTTCCTTTTGTCAGATCTTCTGATCCATACTCAGCAAAGGGCACAGAAGGCCAAAGAAATACCTTGGTGTTACTTATCAGTGTGTTAATCCCATGTTCATTTGTGGGATAATGTGTTTTCTACAAGGAAGCTGGCTGCCAATTTCATTAGAAGCAAGAACTAGATTTTACTATAGCAACAGAAATCTAGAAAAGTCTTGAAACAGTCTCCTGAACTAACTCTGGATTTCAGCTACAAGAATAAATGCCAGAAAGGATCTTCTCCATGTGCAGCTGACAACCGACGTGTTTTTTGCCTGATTTCTGGTGTACAGTATTAGTTATGTTTTCTTCAGAGATGTAAAAGAAATGACTCTTCTGCATGTAGCTTCCATGAGGAGCACTTGCTACTAGTCTAGGTCTTAGCTTTTTATTTCTAATTATCTGTTTATCCTTATTCTTCATGATATTTTCTTTGTCTCTAAGTTAATACTTTCACCGAGAACATTGATGGTGTTCCATTCTGTTCACTGTAATGCTAATTCTGTATGTAGTGACTTCATTCCAATACACCCTCATTCACTAACCTCTTCTTAGTCCTTCAGCACCCCCTTTGTCCCACTTGATGCTACACCCTCCTTAAAATATCCTTGAAGGCATGGAAGGAAAACAGCCAACTATTTCCTTGTGTCCCCTTCTATTGCCAGCTTATGCATAGGGGGTCTGATGAGGAAGAGAGGATGAAGTAGCTGCCACGTCCTTATCTATCAGGGGGAAAAAAAAGATCACACCAGTGAAGTATGCATGTGTTTCTTAAGTTCAAAATCCTAATAGGCGGAGCAACTCCATAAATAATAGAGAGTTTCAAGCAATTTCACCCTTGCCTTTTCCTCCTCTACTGCCTCTCTTCTTCCCATTCCAGGGCCAGTTACAGCCACAACCATTAGTGAGTAAATGGATAGTTAGTCCCATACAGCTATGGCCACGGCAAAAGCCTCTTCCAGAACAAGTGGATTTGATGCAGAGTCAGAGGTGTATTGTAGTTTCAGTCACTGATGACACTGAGGACTGCTGCCCGTTAGACAGCTCTAACCAGATGAACATTTCCTAGCACTTGTTAAAGCTGAAAGCACCTGACTCCCAGAGCAGTCATGCTTCTGAGTAGCACCAGCACCTCTCCAAGGTGTCTTACAACATATGTGGTCCACCTCCTGAAGTCACAAGACTGTTTACCTAAGGATATGGCAACATAGGCAAAAAATCCCCACTAGAGATCAGCACTTTGAAAGTGCATTTGCAAAAGATACAATACATTGCATGCAAAGCCTGTGAGGTGAAGGCATCTCTACTCGTAAGAAACTCAAAAAGCAAACCCACAACTATAACTTACCATTGAAAAACTGCAAAGCACGATGACAATATATTTCAGCATTAAATACAACTGTTATAGCATGTGTCTTTAAACAGATACCAGGGCAGCTCTTCAACAAATATAAACAAAAAAGGAAAAGACAGTTACAGTCAATGCTTATTCTTTAAAATATTACCTAGGGGAGTTCCCACTACTCATGAACTGACAAAGCACAGATTTAAGAATAAATATCTATTATTAAAATCCTTACTTCTGAAGAGGTCGTGCATTTCTAACTTTATTCCATATAACTGTAATTACATACAGGATGGAAAATAGGCCAGCACTAATATTTTTTCAGAAGGAAAATGCAATTATCTAAATTAATGCAATGCAGTTTTAAAAACCAGTATTTTTAATATTTTTAATATTTTTTTAAAAACAAATATAAGGAAAACAAATGAAAAACTTTTTAATGCCATTGTGTTATTAAAGTTGGATTTTTAATCACACCAATTATTTCTAAGAAACACATCATTACACACTTTTAATTAATTTTTACTTAGCAACTTTGGGTGATTAAGTCTTAAGCATATTGTAGGGGAAAAGGACAGTTTGATACGTTACATAATATGACACACAACACAGACTGCTGGTTACTTAAGACTTTTATAATTTTTTTTTCTTATTAAAAAATTCCACCCTTCTTGTCAACATACTGTTAACAGCAGAATGAGAATCAAACTTAAAACCATTTACTCTTAAGTGTTCCAGTTTAAGGTGAGGTCTTGCACAACATCTAATGACACATACTGCCTGACAGAACTTGTGCTGGATAACAACCGCCAAAGCAGACTACTTTCCAGGTTGTCAACTTCCAGCGACAGATATTTATTGACTAATTAAATGGTCCTGTCACATTCTTGTCTAATTGAAACTTAATGTGAACTAACCACAGCACAATTATAGTGCACAATACATTTTGGATGATGCATTCATTTCCTACTTTATAAGCAAATCTAAAATTCTAAAGGTCTATGTAACAACGTGCGCATATAGTTCAACTCAGCCAAACTCTGTGAGAATTACAGCCCATATGTGCATGCTCTTTGCAATCCTAAAAGCTGCATGGGCAATACCAAGACATAAATTTTCTGTTTTCAAAGGTAGGTCTGTAAATTCTATGAAGTCATTTATTATTACAAGCCAGATGAGTTACTCTGGGAAAATACAACTTGCACCCAAAAGTATACTAGAAAAACACCTTTGCTGGGAGGATTGGACTCCATTCAAGAATATATCAACTCAAGTATAACAAAAACAAAAGAGAAGAATATTTTCACGAGTACTACATAGTAACCGAGAGTCTGATTTTGGAATCTAAACTAGTTTTACTGAAGCAAACATCTTGTTTATTTTATTTGAGTTTATTAGAAGATCCTACTTCTGAAAGAATCATTCCTTCTCTGTTACCATTACACATTATAGCCTCAGAAACATCAGGTAGCTGCCAAAAATCTGTCACTTTAAAAATAACTGCCAGGTACTATACAGAATATCAGGTTAAAAAAAGTTAACCTTCCAACTAAATATTAGCATTAGAAATCCAGTTCATCCCCCACCTTCCTGCTTCGCATTCCAGCCCTGAACTTCCTCATAAACTTTGGCACAACTCTTGCTAAATAGTTGAGTCCAGGTAAGAAATTCCAACTTACTATTTTTAGCAAAATATGTTATGCTAGTCAGCGTATAGACTCCAGCATTATGTAGTTCTTTCTTACCAGGAACTGAAAAAAGCAAGAGACGGAGTAATTGCTGGAAAAAGAACATCCTTTTTAATAGAAGTTAAACAAATTGGACATGGAAAGCAAACCATTTTGTTCTAGCTCACCTAAGGGAAAATACTTTCATTTAGTGTACAGGTAAGATTATTAATCAAAGTAAACAGAAGTTTTCACTTAGTATATGAGTAAAATTATTAATCAAGTAAGCAGAACTAATTACGTAGGACTTTTCCTCTCTTTTGCTATAACATAAATATCTGAAGTTTTGAAAAAGTGAGTAGTGAGTCATGAAGAGCCTAAAACAATCTTATCACATACACAGTGAGACATTGCTAAGTAGGGCATGCACTGCCAAATGCTGGAGCTTCTAACCTGAGAAAGTTTTCACATGTTTATCTTGGGTCATTATCTTTCCTTTTTCTCCAGAATGTTAAGATAGCAGAACTTACAGAGAACCCAGATAAGTCCAAGTTATGGACAGCACATTATGAAAGCAATTGTTTCAAAAAAATACTTAATTATTGCTTAGCTAGCCATAAAAACTTCCCAAATAACGTACTATGGATTTCATTCTTTTGAATAAGTTGATACTATATTTTGGTTAAACTTCCCATTCCCAAACTACCCTCATATACAAGTCACAAGAAATTGAAGGGGAAAAAAAAGCACAGTAAATACCCTGCAAGAGTTGTGTATTCCTATTAACAGCGAACATACAGTAATCTTCAATTTATGTGCTCCTCTGCACTTTCAAAGTCAGTGACTTACTAATCAGTGACAGCAATAACTCTTGCTCCTTTACACTTCTACCATTTTTAGTATGGATCAATCACTTAAAAATAGACAGTGACATTAAATAGATTTAAACACTTTAGACCCTTAATGAAAGTGATCATTTATTTCAGAAGAAAGCCATTGACTAAACTCAAAGACATCTACAAGATGAGAAGCTATGCTTGGCGATGTCAGTGCCATGCTGGGACCTCAAGGTCTGTTTTTACATACCAATAGGCATCTACAGGATGTGACAGGAAAGATGAAGTCTGGCACTTCAAAAAGAACTGCCTCTTTCTCCAAGAAAATCCACCTCACAGGACTTCTGAAAATAGGAAAATAGGAGATCTTGGGCTTTTAGGTAAGAAGAGGAAACTACCATGAAGAGGTAAAAAGGGAAAATAAGGGCCAATCATAAAAAAAAAAAGGTGAAATCAGCACCCATGACTTTTCCCTAGCTCCGAATTGAACATAAAGCATTTTTTAAGCATTTGAAGTACAATTTAATACTTCAATTGCAAATTTATCAGTTGTCACTAATGAACTTACTAAATAACAATTTAATTGTAAGATGTGGAACTAGTTGGGAAGATGACTGCTGTGCATAGATGTATTGAAGGTTACTTCCCTGCGAATGTTCAGGAAAAGAGGCAAGCTTTGGAAAGAGATGTTCTCTTAAACAAATAGACAATGACCTTTTCTTCCAAGCCTCTTCTCTATGGTCTGGCACGTGATACCATGGGCTGCTTAGTTGGGTCTCCACCATCAAAATAGCATCTGTACTTTTCCATATGTACCCTTTATTCCTGAGGTATTTCTTTCTCTACATGTAATCACTCAGGTTTTTTGTTTCCTTACTCTCATCAATCTTTTTCAAATGGAAAAATAAGTTATTGGAATGAAATGAATTATCATTTGTTTTTCATATGGTTCTTTTGTCTTAGATTAATTTGGGGATGAAACAGAAATGCAAACCAAACTGAATGTTTCTACATACAACTGGAGTTACTTTGAGCAGCTAATTTCTAGGTCTTTACTTGCTGAAGAATGCCACTGGCACAGCATTTGTGTCTTTTTGATTGGGCAACAGGAGGAGACTTATTAGTCTCTCTCACTGACGAATGCCTCTCATGGTTTCTGGATGTTTCATGCCTTTTTTTTCATCTAGAGTCTACCTGTTGACTTGAAGTGAGAGCAGCAGAAAGAATACCCTGTATTTTAGGGCAATCAGATGCAGAAACAGACTGAGGATCTGAAGAGGCTTTATTCGGAAGCTGAACTGACAGCTCAAGTTTTCTGGACCAGCCTCCTACTGATTGTTTTCTTTTAAGGTGAATAAGAGAGCTACTGCTAGGATTATATTGAAAGATCTTCCTTGTGAGGAATCTTCCACAAGAAATTGAACAGAGAAAACAAATTTATTCCATTGCCCAAAAAAAGCAAAGCAAGCAAATGGAATAAAACTGAAGTCTATCAGCCAGTTAAGTTACTTCATGAAGTTATTTTTTTATTTTGTTCTATCAAGAAAGACATAAAAATAAAAGGAACTGGAAACTACACAAAGAATAATGAAATTAAGATATCTGTCTCATTAAAAGGAGACATAAACTTTTTTTAAGTGCATGAAATGCTGACCTAATTTGTCCCTCTAAAATAAAATACCGACCACCAGAAATTATAATACCGTCTCCCTGGTGCTAATCAAAATTAATTTATTGTTATTTTGTCCAATTTAGCATTTCTATGTGCATGTATTAAAATATGGGGGTTTATAAATACAGGAAATAAATCACAAAAACAAGATTATATTTGCCTTTTTGGCAGTACCTTCCCTGTTTTTTCAGGAAACATCTAATCTGCATGACACAAAGCTAGCTTGTGGCCTTCACTCTGCACATAAATTTCTGTTGAGCAATTAGTTGAAATTCACTTTAATGGTAGAAGTTATTAATTTCTCATATTGAGCAACAGACAAGAACTTGGAAGGGAAGGACTTGGTTTCATTTGCCTTTTCTTCACTACAAGTATAACACATGAGAAAAAAAGATGGACATAATCAAAAGAACACAGCAGCAATACAGCTATGGATTATTTACTGGCCTTGTATAAAATCAAATCACTCTTTTAGTTGTTGCATTTTGACACTACAGAGTGCAGAAAATGCCTTCTCTGTAAGAAACCAGCTTCAGATACCATTTCTCTAAGACTACAAACATGATTGGTATTATTTAAAATAATTTTCTTTGCCTGTTGTGATTTAATTCTTGATAAAAAAATGTTGTTCTATTTGTAGAATTTCAAGACATTTTTGAGAAGACAAAGTAGATGAAAGCTCTGCAAGCAGAGAATTTCAGTAGTGTATATGTAGGAGTTTAATTTATGGTATGCTTTCTCTTTGCTTATAAACTGGTACTGTAAAAGTAAAATCCAAACTATTTGAAAATATTTATCATTCTCACTACACTGAACTCTATATACAAAGAAATACACTTTAAAAACCAACCTGCAGCCCTTTTTGCTTAAATTTTCTTTTACTAAATTCGCATATTATATATGCACGTTGACAAACAAAACGGGAAAAAGTTGCCAAGCCCTTATACAAGTGGTCAGCTCTTGCAAAAACCTCAGCTCTTGGGAGGAGACTACTGGTACTTCTGCCTGCAGTCATTTCCCGCTCTGGGAACCATCTTTTGCGCAAGATGCCAATGAAAGTGTCAATAAGGCCAGATTCTTCCAGCGACAGAGTGACTCACAGTGAGAGACTCACACGCTTGTGGCTGGAACCAAAGCAGGAACTCTGAGGCCATGAATCCCAAACTAGCTAGCAGAGGTAGAGGTAGCTCATCCAGCTGATGGGAAAAGCCTCCTAACAGCAAACGGTAGGACAACTTGTTCTTCTAGGAAACAAAACGGAAGAATCATTAAGGTAGGATGAAACAGGTTCTGTAGCTGCATCACTTTGACTCAAAAGCTAAAGAATAGATTTTGTTTCTCTGCTGTTTCTTGAAGAGAAGTACACAATCCTTAACTCCAACATAGCTCAGCAGAGCTTTTGTTGTCTGTTTCTTAGATCACGTTCATTGAATATTCATTAAATGGTCATTAAATAACACTCCCCTTTTCAGTATAAGCAGGTAGATATATGAGTGGTCTTGATGTGGTGCCTCAGGAGGTAAAAAAAGCAAAGAATTCAGGTGTTCCTTTGATGCAAACAAACCCAATTTATTTATAAAGTACGCACTTTTTTTTCTTTCTCTGAAAAGCAGAATTAAAGAAGATACTGTGTTACTTTGTTATCGATTAAACTAGATTACTAAGAAACTCCTGACTTGGCTACTGACTTTTCTGCTTAGCTGGAGCAATCTTGGCCAACTGCTTTGGTTAATAATGGAGAAAAGTGAAAACATTAAACAATAAGAAGAATTTGATTCTTAAGTTAGTAATAGATTTTCTTTGATGCGTGTCAAATGAAAATCTCCTCATACAAAATTATGGGGCAATTATAATACTAAACTGTGTATTTCTTCTGGTCCTCAGTGTTTTACAATGGAAAACCAAAGGTGGAACTTAATTTGTGACAAAAAGGAATTGCTTGTCACTGATGTTCAAACGCAATGCTACTACTACCTTTCTGAAAGCTACCAGGTAGTTCTACTACTACCTGTTCTGAAGCTTGTTATATACTTCATAAATGAAATATGTTGTTTTTTTAAGATGTTCAATAAGTATCTATCTCTTGATAGGATGGAATGAATTAATCATTAAGGATTTTTAACTTATTAGTGATAACATAGCACTTAACTGTGGAAAAAATTTATTAAGAAATATATGGAAATCATTGTCTACTTGATTTTTGTCATTTCCCATTTTCTCATTTTTGTTCAGCATATTGTCCGCTTCAGTTGCAATTATTTCACAAGAAAGACTTTGTCTTAAAATGTGTTTGCAAAACGCCTGACATTTTTTAAGGAAGTAGATTAAATAAACAGCAAATTCTCATAGGTGTATAGAAGACCTAAAATTGAAGGATTTAAAGTAGTTAATCTTTTTTGTCAAGGTTATGAAAAGGGTGGTTGTATATCTATATATAAACACAGACACATATATACATGAATCTGTTTCCACTATGTAGGTGTAGCATTCTTGCAATGGTATGAATGCATCCAGCTACACTTAGCTAGCTAAGCTAAGCACTAGCTAAACTTTGGTCTTGGTCTCTAGTGAGAAAGAATAATTTTAAAAAAAGAGGTAACCTTGAAACTCTTTTCCCAACTTTGAAATAAAATGTTTTGTCTTTTAGTAATTTAGATATTATTAATGGTCCTGGGCACTCAAAACAAGGAGCATTTTTATGGTCCTATGAACATATGTTTTATGTCAAGAAAACTATATTTTTATACATAATATAGCCCCATAAAAAGATTACGCTGAAAATAGCCCTAAGATAGAACAAATCATAAAGAAGTTAGCGCATGTGTTAAGCCTGTAGAGCCAAAGCATAAAAATAATATTCTTCTGACATTGTGAATGAATGTCACTTTCATATTTTTGTGGGAAAATTTACATGGACACTTTGAAGGCAATTTGTGTCTCATGCATGTGGTTACCATTCTTCTGTCTTTTAGTATATTTATAGAACTTGGTAAAGATAGTTTTGGCTATGCCTTTTACATTTGTTCAGCTGGAATACCAAAGGCATTACCTTGGCACACTACTATTCAGTTTGAAAGAACATCTCTGCTCAGTTTGAAAGAAACTGCTCCATATTTAGCTATTAAAAATACAATACTTAGATGCTATGTGGATAAATCAAAGAAGAAAAGAAATGTGAGAAGTATTCCCTATAATATGATAGCTTGGCTTTTTTGAATAGCATCTGACTCGGACCCAACCCTTGTGCTATCTATGGAAGCACATGGAAAGCCACTATGAATGCTATCAAAGTTGGATCAGACCTTGCTATTGCCGAAAACAAAACTGAGAAGCAGGTTAACTTTTTTTTTTTTTAAAATATTTATAAAATGTCAACTGAGAGAACTGCAAATGATGACAAGTCTGATACTTTCTGTATTATTTGTCACGGTAAACATAAAAGGCTTTGACATTAAAACATACTAGAGATTTATATAAATTTGACTTTATTTATAATATTAATTACAGCCTATTTCAACCAAAAGAAAGGCTTTTACAGATGAGGTACATTTTTTATTTCCCCTGAAAAACATTAAGTATTCTACCTGAATTACAAACACACTGTATTTTATGACTAGCTAAATCATTAATCAAGATAAGTATGGGAAAGCTAAGGGATCTCAGTTTACTTGATGGCTGATTGCCCAGCAACCATTCCCTATAATTGTTTTTACCAGCAGAGCAGTGTTCCTGGAGACCACAGGCTTTCATAGCGTATGGCCTTTTCCTGCAGTGGTACGGTGGAAAACTAGAGAATCCAAACAAAACATTTACATCCAGATTTCAGATTATATCCATACTCAGTTTCACTGAATGCAGCTTCATCACAGTCACTTAGCAATGAAAGGTGAGGTCTTTTGAGAACCCAAGCCTGATTACAAGTGCTAATCCATATTTTAAATCTGACCTTTGGACTGAAGAAAGCAGATCTATTTGATGATCAAATGTTAAAAATAAGTTAAAAAATAAGTAATTACTTAACTGTTATCAAATTATTTCATATGATGGTGGGAACTAGATTAATATTTATTTAAATTTAATCTAATCTTGTAAAATAGTCACAAAAACCTACCAGCCCAAGGAAACTTAATAGTTCATTGTTAACACAATTCCTGCTGTATGTAATCTACCTTTCCACTGCGAAAACTATCACCTCTGGATGTTCTCTTTTTCTTACATTCACTACTTATGGGCCCAGTTCATCACAGACACCTTCATTTAGGTAATTTATTTTCCTTACTTGGACCCTAGTCACTGTCACCCTGTTCACTTTCCAGACATACCTACATTGCTCTCCAATAAATCTATTCAACAAATTACTCCAACAGACAACGGGCCAGTAACTCAGCCAGGATTTAGAAACTCCAGTTTTTCTAGTACTCTGACAGAGATCTCTCATGATCCCCAGCAAGACACTGGCAGAAATCTAGCCCCAGAAACCCAGACTTCTGCCCAGTATAACTTATTTTGTTTTTTGTCAAAATGGATGGTAAAGCTAAGATAATTTAGTATTGTAACTACTGTTGACACACTTGAGTTGTGTTGTATAGAAGTTGTAGGTCTATCTTCACTGAAGTAGCTTTCTACAGTTCAATATACTTTTTAAGAAGTCGTTACAAGCAAAGATCCTGGTCGGAAGTTAGCTACAGAGGAAGGGTGGTTCAACATTTCTGTAACAGAATCCTTTCTCTCAGAAAGTAAATAGTATGGAAAAAATTACCAGGTTAAATGGAAAAGTCACTTTAACACATTACTAACAGCATAAAAGATCCCTGACTTACAGGGCTAAACCAAGTTGAAGGGATGTGGTTCACGCCAGACTTCCCCTGCTGTTAACATTTTCAGTCGTTTGCCAAACGAACAGAAAGTTAGGTACAGCCTTGATCAAAGATTTAACCATAATTTTAATACCACAGTGAATAAATAAGTTCTTGGAAAAAATAATGCAAACTCAGGGTAACAAGTCCAATCCATAGTGCAGTTGATATTCCTCCATTTTACTTTCACTAGACATTAGAAACGTACTTTTGGGTACAGAGCCTGAACTGAATTCTTCAGTGTATTGAGAACCCCAGTGACTGCAAGCCTAGCAGAGATGAGGCAATGCTTCCTACCCACACCCACAAATATATTCAGTTGTAAAGCCCTTCACCAAAAAAAAAAAAAAAAATTTTTTTAAAAAAATTATCCTGCAACTAGTAGCCTGGATTTTAGCAGAAGTGGCCAAACCAGAGACTGTTTTTGCTAGGCCCACGTATATTCCACAGCACAAGGACCCCAGAAGGGAGAGCAGAAAAGGAAGAACAACCTAGCGAGACCTAGCTAGACCTCAAAATTATAGGAAAAGATGCAGAAGCAGCCAAAGTAGGGAGATGCACACAGTAAGAAAACTTCCTATAGGTTTGGCCAGTACTCCTCTGCCTTGTGCAGTTTGCTCCAATCTTCTCCCTTTCTTAGTCCCTACCTCATTTTCACTTAAAATCTGTTATCTTCCCTGTTGCCCCACTGCCATCATCTCCTTGTGCTCAATGCTTTTTTCCTGGTTTCGTCTTAATTTAACTTATTCTTAAGCTTCTCTTCCTCCAAATAAACCCAGCAGAATATCAATAATGGCATTAATATGACATTTGGTGGTGTCAGTTTGTCTTTTTTTTTTTTTTTTACTTGTGGGTTATCTGTTTGTTCTCTGCCAGGTGTCTGTCTGGACAGAGCAAAGAACATCTGCTTACTGTATTTGTATACTTATGGGTCCCCATGGCTCATTGCTCCCTACTTGACTATACCATTATCACTACCATTACAAACACAAAAAATTGTATTATGGTGAAATATTTCAGTGAAGAGAGATATTGCATATTGCTTCCTATAAAACCATAGCACTGAATTATTACTGAAGAGACCAGATTTAGAACACAATATATTTAATTTATGCTATAGTCATTGTCCCACTGTTAAATCCATCTCAGTTTGCCTGTGAGGACACCAAAACTGTAACAAATGCTGACAATATCTTGACATTAACTGAAGTCAGATGACCAATTTACCACAGGGAAGAAAACTGAATGGAAAACAGAACACTGTTATTTGACTACTTTTTAGTAGTAGTTAGGTGTCAGATTATCTGTCCTACCATTGGATCTTTTAGATGAGATATCAGATTTAGAGTTCAACTGTCACAGGGTATTAGAGAGCCCGTTTTTGAAGAGGTCAGCTATCAACCCTGATGTAGCAAAATCCTACCCTTGATAAATAATTAATCTTTGCCTACTTTAATACTAACAGGCATTTTATTTGGATAGAATAACTTTTACATTTTTCCAAAATAAACTTTTAGTTTTGAGGGCTTGGATAGGATTAGATTTCATTTCTGAAAGAATGCTCCAATTAAATAATACATGGATGATTTCCCATATAAAAACAGTTGTTAAAGTTCTTTGGGATCTCCTTTGCATGAAGGCAGTCAGTACATGCACAGCAGCATGTAATGCAGCATGCCTGAAGATTTTGGAATGAGAACTTGAACCCAAATATTGAAGTAGTGAATGTCTTTAAATATCAGTTTGGGTTCACTGTAATTTTAAGTAATTCTTAAACCTGACAAAATTAACTTACTATAATTATGATTAGATTTTTCAGCCTAAACTCATCACTGGCTAGTGAATCAGCTAATGAGTGTTTTTATGATTTATTAGTTAAACCAAAAGATTACGAGTTTAAACTCTATTCCTGATTAACTACTTGACTTTTCATTTTAAAATAATGCTATCTTAAAGTTTAATTAAGGCATGCAAGCTGTTTTGAGTAACTTTGGGTGAAAGGTTCAACATTATTACAAATTATAAGGAAAACAGCTCACAGTATTGGTATTACTAACGTTACTAATATGAGATTTAGGATAAGGTGGCAGCTTCAACCAAACTCAGTACAAAATGTTCACTACAGCTGAAGAATTTATCCACCCTGATGCAGGAATTACTGTGCAAAGTATTGTGACCTGTATGACACAGGAGGTCAGATTAAATAATCACAATAGTCCCTGTGCACCCTAAACACTTGTAATATTTCAGACTGAAAAGGAGTGAAATACAAAGCTCTACTTGCTTCTTTCTTCTGAGTATAAACTATATGAGTGCCATTCAACTATATAAACACATTCATTAGGTTTTCAGTAGGCCTCCTTCCTAAGGAAAGAAATTACATAGTTTTGGGCTCCTGAGCGAACTACCGTGTTTTATGCCTTTAATTCAACACTCTGACGGCTTACAGTTCATTTGAAATTCAAAATCATGGGTGCAAACTGCGTTCACAAAGAAAATGTTGACCTTCCTATATAGCAAATGCCTTTTTGTTCTTTTTTTTTTTTTTTTTTTTTTAATAAAAAAACACTAATGAAGCTGAAGGAGGTAAAAGATTTGAGCTTCCTATTAAAATAACAAACGTAATATAATTCACATATTTCAGCACATTGGCTACTGCTCATGAAATAAAATACTGCAGCAGAAAGAGCATATTGTTTCTACACATCGAAAATATGCAAATTAGACAAGTATTCAATATTCACTTGAAAGCGAGAAAATGTACTAGACTACCAATGGTATTTAGGAAAGCAAACTGGTTGAACATGATTATTTGAATTCAAAAAATGGGTATGGGATTCCCCTGTCTTTGCTTCTTGCCGTATATGGTATCTGTGTAATATCCACAGGGCAAATTATTCACTACCTTTTTCAAGATGAAAAGCTACTGATTGGCATCAGACATCAAGAGGGATTTTGGCATTAGAATAGATTTACACTTGATGACATGTCAAAGGCTTGAAACAAAAACTACAGAATTTACTCATGAATGCCGAAGGCAAGCCACTTATTCAACACTAGCTCAATGCACATCTTTCCAAGGATGGCATTCAACCACACCAAGAACAAAATACAGCAAACAAAACATGGTTATATTTGGAAATGAATGTGCTTGACTAGAGCGAACAAAATAACAGCCAGCATTACCTGTTGCCAGCTGTCAGTGAAGAATAAAGAACTGTAACATCCTTGTAATAAAGAGGGAAACAGAATCCAAGCTTCTAATGAAAATACAGCAGCTAGTGGGATGAAGTAGGATCAGCAGCAGTATGTGTGGGCATGATAACTCCCACTCTGAGCCTACTGTTCCTCTAGTAGATGTGCCCTCACTTCTCTCTTCCCACAAACACTTGGAAATAAAGAAAAACTAATCAGGAGAGTAGGCACAAGGTGTAGTGCACACAGGTCTAAGAATATGTGACATAATGCCAAATTTTGCCATTTCTCCGTCAACCTCCATTATGGTTATTTAAAAAATAATTTCATTATTTGCATTACAATGGCGTGCTTGTAGAAAATTATTACAAGTGTTGACAAGATGACAATTACTTTGGCACAGCCAGTTTAGGATATTGATATTATGAAATAATTTGAATATTTTCCTTCTGACTTTATTTTAATAGAATAAAAATGGAGGCATCTCATTTCAGTATTGGATGTGTGCGAAAGACCATCTAAATAGGTTTAGTATGAATAACCTGCAAGCAATGACAAGCATATATACAGCAGAAGTCATAAACAGAAGGAAACATGAGAAGCACAAGGGAACACCCACTCAGCTATATCACACCCATGGAAATGAAAGATTACTTAATTTTACTAACATTATTTTGTACCTTCATCCTTCTAAAGACCTGCTCATGTCACATCTCACATACAAAGTGAAAAGATTGCTTTGTGTGGATATGATGTCAAAAGTTAGGAGCATAGTTTGTCTGAATTACTTGCAATTTTAAGTAAATGAAAGGAGTAACTTGCATAAAATCAGACAAGAATATAAGAAGTTTATATTTTTACCTTACCACAACAGATTCAAAAAAGATGTGAACGTATTTTTAAAAGAATCCTACAATTATATTTAGACTCCAAGTTAGAGACAAGGCAAATTCATTAAGAGTTTTCTAATTTAAAATAATACAGAAAGTGTATTTTGGTGTTTATTTTGATAAGCTGCACGCTTATGTTAAGAGGGACACTTAAACACTCCTAGAAGAAATAGCCAATTTTGTAACAGATTTTCAAATATTGTGTATTTGCATAAAATACTAAGGAAGGTATAGGTTAACACAGTTACTGTTTATTCGGAGCATCTTCAACGGCTGCATATAATGTAAATTATGTAAAAACTTTAAATTCAACTGTTAATCAGAATCCGTTAGAATGACCTAATGTTCATAGGAGATCATTATTCAATTTTTCTGATAAAGATATTGCAAAGTGGCAACATGAAGTAGCCATCATATTTTATTGCTCTTAAGAGTTCCTGATTATTTGTAAATACAGCCATTTAGGTCTGTACAAATGGCAGCCGAACTCCTTGAAAATCTGGTACAGTCTGTAGATGTAAAACACTTCAAGAAAACTGTTTCAAAATACCCCACCTCCTCCTCCTCGGGTCTCTTCCAAAAGACAGTGCAAGAAACATTTTCTCTTCAAAAAGTATCATACATTTCATATTAGATGCCGATCTCAGAATAGCCAAGCAATGCACTAGCAGACAAAATATAGATTCATGATGAGTGTCTGTGGCATCTATGAAAAATATTCTGGTTCAGCATTGTGGATCAGGTGGCTGTGCCCAAAGTGTCTGCCACCACCATCAGTCTCAATTTTTTGAGAAAAAATAGCTTCCATGAATGGAAGAAGCTTAATTTTCAAGAATAATCATTGACTAATTCTTATTCTAACAGATATTCACAGCAAGGTAATAAACTGACAAATTTAATGCATGTGGGAAGTTGAGAAAACAATATTTAACCAATATGCTAAAAGCATACATTTTAGCACTTCTCAGATTACTGTTGTTCAGTTCCAAAAAGGGCATCTCCCTTTTCCTACATAGTGGGATGCTCTCAGCTGGACTTCTGGACCATAATTAATGCCTTCTATATGATAAATAAATACTAAGAACAAAGACAGCTACAGTGCAAAACATATAACTTAACAACATATAATTTTAGTACTGCAATAGTCAGTAAGGACAACCTCTAAGTGAATAAAAAACCAGATGAACTTTAAAGATTTTTACAAACTTTTAATTAAAGTATCTTCATTGATTTGTAACTGAATACATGTGGTTGGCTTAGATCTGGGAGGATGCTGTTCCACAGTACTATGAGGTTGCTATGGTAGCAGTTTATTATGGAATAGCAAAATGATTACAGATCAGTCATTCAGTATATATAGGTGGATCACCAAAAACAGTTTCCCAAAGATTTCTATATTATATGGTAACTCACACATGTATGGACCATTCTGTCAACTTTTGAAATTTGACTATGTATATCTGCATGATCATCTCTACTTGTGCTAAGACTCAAAATATTTATGGGAAAGAAATTTTAATTTAATTTTGAATATATAATTGACACTATCTAAACTCCTTTAGCAGTATATATACATACTGTGTGTATATATACTGTGTTTCACATACAAAGGGACACACATGCTGTTGGGCAATTACGTAACTCACTAGCTTGCGCATTCATAGGGATGTAGCTGCTCATTCTTACTTATCTGAATTTATAACTGGTGATTGTGGAAAAGATATTTCACTAATCCCATTCTGGTTTGACTGATCTCTGAACTAGTAAAAAAGACATTTTACTTCTCTGCTTTTCTTCTATGTAAGATTATAGACAAACAGTACTGGACTGCTTAAATGGCTGGAGCAGTGGTGAGTCCCAATAGAGCGATTTAAGTGAAGCAATTAAAAACCCCTCAGATTGCTATGGAAATGAAAGACTAGCTAGTTTTAGTCTCATTTCATGGATAGCATAAACACAAACAAAAAATGCGTAGAATAATTGTATATATAGTATTGGGTCAGGAATGGTTTATTCAGATATAATGTTGGGTTAGGCTTTTGTCAAATTTTTATTAATTTGTTTTACATACTTACGTAAGCTTCATGAGAAATTAATGGGAATACATGCTTATATGAAACACCAATAATGCAATGAAGAACTAAAACCAAAACAAATGCAGTCTGTATCTATAACGCATCAACGGAAATTGCTAGTTTAACAGCCCAGATTGCTTTTAAGTCCTTTTATCATACCATTATGCTAAAGATGGGGAGAAGGACTTGGGCGTGCTGCTGGATGAAAGACTGAATATGACCCAGCAATGTGCGCTCACAGCCCAGAAAGCCAACCATATCCTGGGCTGCATCAAAAGGTGTGTGGCCAGCAGGTCAAGGGAGGTGATTCTGCACCTCCACCCTGCCCTTGTGAGACCCCACCTGGAATACTGTGGCCAGCTCTGGAGCCCCCCACACAAGAAAGACATGGAGCTGTTGGACAGATTCCAGAGGAGGGCTACCAAGATGGTCAGAGGGTTGGAACACCTTTCCTACAAGGACAGGCTGAGAGAGTTGGATTTGTTCAGCCTGGAAAAGAGAGGGCTTTGGGGAGACCTCATAGGATCCTTCCAGTACCTGAAGGGGGCCTACAAGAAGGCTGGGGAGGGACTTTTTACAAGGGCCTGCAGTGACAGGGTGAGGGGTAATGGTTGGAAGCTGGGAGAGGAAATGTACAGACTAGATATAAGGCAGAAGTTCTTCACCCTGAGGGTGGTGAGACACTGGAACAGGTTGCCTAAGGAAGCTATGGATGCTCCATCCCTGGCAGTGCTCAAGATCAAGTTGGATGGAGCCTGGAGCAATGTGATCTAGTGGGAGGTGTCCCTGCCATGGCAGGTGGGTTGGAATCAAATGATCTTGGAGGTCCCTTCCAACCCAAACCATTCTGTGATTCTGACTCTATGATTATATCAAAGATAAAACCAGTTGTGAGAAGTCTTTTAAATGAATAAAGGTTTATCAGCTAAAGCAGTAGAATGGATTTGAATTTTAAATACAGAACTGTGAAATTTGGTGTGAAGACATGTAATATCTCAGAAACGCTTCAAGCCTCATATACTATAAGGTAGAAGTTTAAGGGGACATCTATGTAGAAGGATGCATTGGATACTCATTTGAGTAGGAAGACTGGCATCCATTTCTGAGAAGAAAACAGTCAACTAATAACTCCACAGGACAAGGGAGACAGAAAGAGGTGTGGGGAACCACCTTTTTCACATGGACCTTGAAAATAACTGGACATTATTTTCTCAACATCACCCAGCTCTGGACGAGCAAATTTCGGGTGAATGTGAGTAAGTGATTTATAGTCAAAGTTATTATAATGCAACCACTTGTATATTTCTATTGCTTTATATCTTTTGAAAGCAATCACTTAAGTATCTCAATCATCTTTTTAGTGAATGTGGTAATTAAGCATCTGCATATCTGAATTCTAAAAACTTGAATGTATAAAGTACTTGGAACTGTAATTTTAGACAAGTCTACTTGTATTTCAAAGAAGTGCCACCCATAATCCCTTTGCACAAAATTATTTTTTTGGTACATGCTCAAAATACTTAACATCTATATATTTGTACTACTTACACTACTCAGTACTATCAACCTGCTGAGAAGTGCTTTTATCTTTGGGTTTTGAAGACTTATGCATTATTACAACCACATTGTTAAAACCACTGTTCATATTAAAGTTCACAAAATAATGTAGGCAGACAGTTCTCCACCTAAGTGGTTTTCAAATCAGGCTGCACATATTTGCACATAGCTCAGCATTCAGTGAGAAAACTCCCTAATTGCCATACCTAAAGCTGCAACTTCTTTTTTACAGCAATAATGCAGGCTCATGGGCTCAGTCTGGTTGATGGTAGTTTGGAAGTCAGTGATGGATATCCATATCTGGTAGAAACTGCATTACTGAAGTGGCTCCCTCTTTTAAGATAAGAGTGAAAAACCACCAAAAAAGTGACAAACAAAGCCTCTGGCTATTTTACTGCTTAATACTCAACATTATTATACAGAATTTTGATGCCATCTCTCAACTTCTAAAAATTAATAAAGTAAACTAATAGATGTATGGAAAGTGTTTCAATGTCACTTCTACTCTACATACTTCTTAAAGCATATTTTAAAATATGCTGGCTCTGTAATTTAAGCAAGTTTATTCAGAAGAAGGCTTTTTGATGACATATTCAGGGCATGATATACGCAAAAACATACCTAATGCTCATATTAGGCAAAATAATACTATGTATGTCCAAAATAAGTGACTGAACTGTTTTTACCATGACTTGTTAATACACTCAGCACTGCTTTCATTTACTCTATGAAAACATCTGTTCAAAATATTTGTTTCTCATTCCATCACCTCTCCACTTCTAAGTAAAGTGAATAACACAATTATCATAAACATGCATTTAATTCATTTTGTCTTGCATAACACAGTATGTGAGCGAAAAGGTTTTCCTCTTGTGACTGTAGAGGAAGAAAACTTATTACTTCCATCAGTTTGCAATGGGAATCCTGCTACAAAGATCATAGTAAATGTATTTTAAAATCCTTTAGTTTTGAATCTTTCACATGTTTTTGGCAGGTCTAGCTAATACTAAGAGTTTAAACTTAAGTTCTTATCTATGCCTACATTGTAGCAAAACCTGGCAGGATTAATAAAAGGGACTAAAAATGTCACAGAAACCCTACACCTGACCTATAATTTCCCACTAATTATTCCACATTCTTTCTCATTCTGACAATGTAAGTTATACTGACAATATAAGTTATTGTCTTTTATTTAATCAGACTTCTCTCTTTTGAAGGGCAGATGTTTCCCCATTAATATGGCAGAATGTCTTTGTTTCCTCACCAACTGTAGAGACAAATGATTAGTACAATAAACTCTGGCAGTTTGCCTCACAGCTACTTGGTGAAGGCAAGTAAAACTGTTTTGTGGAGTATTTAAATATTTCAAAATTCAGAACAACCCCCTCGAACCTATGGAATTATCTGTAGATAGACTGACACTCAACCCAAAGTTTAGCTTGTGTTCTAAAGACTGCAATGATACTTCTGCTCTACACAGTTCTCTCACCAATTTAAGTAGTGGCAAAATAACTCCAGGAGGCAACCCAAATCTAATTTGATTTACATATAAAATTGAAATAGCTTGCCGGACTTCTGTAGCCTTACATCAGGGTTTAATATAGACAGTGTTAAAATGTGAAGAAGCTGGTCTTGGTGGTGCTGAGTCATGTAACAGAGATTTATGCCTTTGGAACAGAGACCTCAAGATGGCCCTACTAATGTAATATACTAAAAATGAATTTAAAAGAAGTATGTGGGAAGACGAGATACTTTCCCTTGGCAAGGGAACCATATCAAACTTAACTACATAGCTATTGTTACAGAGCAACAATCTCGCAGCGTTAGGAATAGTTTAAAATACCACATGAAGAGGAAACGTCCAAAGCAAGACAAGACAATAACTGACGAAAATTTCTGGCAGAACTGAGAAAGGCATGTTTGTGAGCGACACTACCGGAGAGCGAGAGATATGAGTGTGGTATGATTCAGAATTTAATTCACCTTCTCTGCTGACACATCCTACTGAGGTATTTGGTGAAGACTGTAATTACAGCTGAGATTTGATTCATCAGAAAATTTAACATATCAGCATACAAAACCCAGAGACTATAGGCTAGCCACAAAAGGTAGATCAATTCTAGAACTTACTGAAGGTGAAAACTAAATTAGTTAATGGCAGGATATAAATAAGATTACTTCCACAAACTTATTAAGCTCACACTTCAAACAGTCCTGTTGGTATGGCAGTAGACTCTCTCTGGAAACAGCAGGGTCTGGGACTCCTTTCACAGAAAAAGAACTAATAGAGACTTGGACTGCAAAGAAAGCTCCAGAGATGTGATTTACAATGTCTGTGATGAATAAGAAATTGTCAAATTGGTCAGACTGACTAATAGAATGAACTGTGAATGGGACACATTTTTTTTTTTTTTTCCCTAGAGAAAAAGAATATCTGGCTGAAATAGAGAATGAAGGAAAAGACAACAAAGGCACCAAATATAAATTCAAGGAGGAAGAGATACAGGACAAATCACTGTGTTGCAGAAAAGGAAGTACCACCATCACCTTAGTAGGTATTCCAAACCAAAAGCATTAGCTGGGGGGGTTGGGTACAGATCACGCGGTTAAAGAAAATCTGAAAGTGAATAATTTGGCTGTTTATTTGACCTGTTTTTTACTGTCTGCTCCTCTCATTCAGAAAAATACTTACTATTAAAAAAGCAAATGTGAAGATGATTTGTAAAATTCTTTGTTTTGTAGATACACCACAGGATATTCTGAGGAAAGAAAGTAACAGAAGGAAATTTTTTGTAAATGATGCTATTTGTTATTTCTCTGACAAATCCCCTCAAAGGCTATAATCTGCTCAGTTTTAACAATTTTTCAGTTCATTTTATGTATGAAAATGTTTGAGTACACAGATTTATTTTTATTACCGTGTTGCCTAGCTTATGTTTCCTGGATGTTAGTCTAATTGGATGAAAGTATCTTACTTCCCACCACTTTCAATATCTAAGCCAAACTGATCAGAGTTATTTCCTCCTCATCCACTAAGAGCATTATTAACTATATTATGAAACATGACACTAATCCATTATCGGTTTGGAATAGTACAAATATTAATATAGCATCCAAAGCATCCTAGGAAAAAAAAAATATATATACACACACACACACTGAAATATAATCACCCTAAAAGACAGAATAATATATTTTGTTTCTCTGCGATACAGTGAATACAGGGTAATTGCTTTAATACTTAGCTGGTATTGATTAGCCCCACCTGAAATAATTGAGTATCTTCAAGACCATGGTGTGTTCTTCCCTTTAACAAAATGCATCAGTTTTTTTTTAGTACAAGTAAACATTTTTTAACGGAACATATATATATATATATATATAAAAAAATATATATAAAGCTTCATAACAGTAGAGGTTCATGTTTATTACAATTTTCTTCTAAAGAAGTCACAAGGATGACAAAGTCCTCCAGAATTTCAGAATAAGCTCTCCATATAAAATACTTTTGTATTTCACCAGTTTTCTCTTAAATGACAGTACTGAGATCCACACTGGACAATACAATATGCAGTCTATTTTGATGTTACATATAAACTATATTTTTAATATCTCTTTTGCTGAAACAGTCAGAATCACTTGAGACACCCAAATTTATTAATACCGTACTTGACAATACTTGACCATCTAATATTACGCATAAGATATCCTAACTCTTGTGAACTGTAAAAGTTATACGCATAAGTAATAAGGCCTCATCCTACAAATAATTTCATGCACAGTTTAGTTCCTCACTGACACAAAGCTACTTGTGTGCGAACTGATCAACCATTTACATGACTGGAGGTTTCACAGGAATAGCTTTTTGTGCTTATTTTGGAGTTCTCAGGGGTAGAGGTGGTATATTTGGACTTATAATTTGAAGTTATAATGATTTTTTATAGTTCCTAACTGAGTAAAAAGATTTGGAAGATTGTATTTAACTTCCTGTTTTGATAAGATTTATAGATGTATTAACACAGGATTTTATAGAAAAAAAGTTTATATTGAGGGGTATAAGGAGAAAAGCAGATAACATTTGTATTCAGTAACTTGCATTTTTCTAATGTATTGAGCCTTTCTGCTTGTGACAACTTAAAAAAATCCAAGATTACAGTCTCTGTTACGACTTTCCTAACAAACAAGTGCAGTCTTTGTGTTTGTTAATAAAGTGACACCTGCTACAATTCAGTTGGAAAAAACCAGTGCAATACACTTAATGAAAGATTTTATGGCAAGCACTGTTAAACTATAAATGATGCTAACACCAGTGTTAACTACTGTTATGAGAACGTTTTCCGACTTTTTAAAACTGCACTCAACTTTTCCTGATCTTTAGACTTAATATTTTAAGTAAATCTGTGATAGATGCATATCAGTTGAACTGGAATGATCATATGAACTGTTATCACTACTAATAATTCTATCATAATTATACTTTTCTGTACATAAAGACATTATGAATAATATTTATACAACATGTACATATCTAATTATGTTAGATCAAAATATCTTTTGACACTTAAGATTTGTGTCGTTTTACCAAAACCAGTGTCACTAACTACGACCAAGTCTGATACGTGGAGAATCCTATTGGCATGCAATGCTCCGTAAAAAATACATTCTAAATTAATACAGCTCACACATGGGGAAAAGAAGAACGATTTGGAGTAGCAACAGAAAGCACGTGTTTGTAAGAAGAATGTAAACTTTTCCTATACAGGTATTTGACTGAAACCAGGCTTCCAACAAAGGAATCCAAAGATATGTTCTCAGTCAACAAGATTTAGTATGATGGCCTGGTTCAATAAAACAATGAAATTAAGCACTTTACAATGAACTGGTAGACACATATTGCCTTAACTCTGCAGAAGAGTTTTATGTGCAAAAATAATGAATGGGTCAATTCTTAAACTCTCTGTATCTTGTAATTTTACACTTTAAAATGTTAGTAATTTACAATGCCTTCCATGACATTAAATTTAGGTTAATATACTGATATATTTTAACAAGATAATTATGTCAAAGGTTATCATCAACAGTTTATAATAAAAAGTTATGCTCAAAAATAAAACTTATTATTTATAGTTTAGACTGCATAATAAAGTATTAGCAACACAAAATGTTAATTAATTTCTAATTCTCTATTCTTTTATTTAGATTTCATGAAGGTTGATTGGACTTGATCCATCATTTTACGGAAAATTAATTATTTCAAATACATGCACCACTTTATGCAACCTGCCTGATTTGCATTGAGGAAAATTCAGCAGAAGTAATTGAGGCACAAGCAAATACTGGCACTGACTGAACTCAATTTTCATTCCAAATTTCTGCAAAATCCCAAGACACAACAATATCAGATGCAGGGGGAAAACAAACAAAAGCAATGTGTAAAGGGAACATGAAGAGAGAATATTACAAGAATCAGAGAACAAAGGCATTGCAAAACTATTTTAGTGCCATAGATGAACAGTGAGGGCTTCATCCAGGCAAGGTGGAATAAGATATCATATGGCATCCTGACAATTGATGTCTTCATTTAAATGTAAGAATTTACATTCTAATTAGAAAGAATTTACATCTTAATCAGAGGCAGCTGTATTATCTTGTTACTGTTTTTTTCAAAGGTAATGAACTAAAGTACTGCTGTGCTTTTTCAACCAGAAACTAAATAGACAGCATACAGTGTTATTTTATAGCCTACCTGCTGTAGGCTGTTATTAATATTTTCAAAGACTAAATTCCAACAAAATCTTTAAAAATAAAAATTGTATTTGACATTGCTCGAACGATATTATAAAGACTTATTTAAAATATTTAACCAATACCTTTTCTAACTTATATGCAGTCATAAAGGTATCATTAATATGGCACCAATGAAGCACACTTTCATTTTAGGCTTCAACTAATACAGTATAATATTGGCGGAAAAAAGTATTTGGGAATTTTTTTATTAACAAAACTGTTCCACAGATATTTCTCCATGTTCTTTATACAACACACAATGAAAATTCAGTTAAACATTTTGTAGCCCATGTGTAAATACATTTTTAATTGAGGCCAAATTGAAATGTTTTAGATGCTAGTTCTAAAGGATGAGTCTCACCAAGGAATATAGTTTTAAAGGCATTTTAGACTTATGAAATCATAGCTTACTAGTTCAGTCTAAGTTTTTTCTTTTTTTTTTGCTCTTGCACAATTTCAAGAGTTTTGATGTCCATATACAATACAAAACATCTGTTGGGGAACTCTAAGTACACAAGAGTGCAGTAGGAGGTAAGGACATTTTTTTTCTGTGAAGAAATTAGACATGGCCTGAGAAGTTCCTGGTTTAGTTCACAGCTCTGCAAAAATTAACTCTGGAAAAAATTTGTCTCTCTACTATTTTGTGTCTCCACATTTGTAAGATATCTCTCCTCTCTCTCAGCTCTATGTCTGTTCACAATGGAAGTATCTTTGGGGCAACAGAATTTTATTGCAACTATGAACCGTTCAATTCAGTGCACACTTCCATAAAGAGTACTGATTTGGGATGCAAGGTCTTTTATCATACTTGCTCTTCCTTGGAACTCTGGAAACATCATGTGTATTCTCACGTATCTTCTGTTACTACAACAAATAAAAACGCCCAACTTGAAATCTTCCACCAACTTGGAAAACTAGGTAGAAATAACGGAAACAATTTAGTTCATTTGTCACCTCATGGGTTGAATTAATTGGCACCAGACAGAAAGACACACAGCCTGTAATAGATAAACATACTGGCAGAACATTTGAATCCCCAATGTGCTGATGAAATACAAAGCATTCAGCTGGATAAATGGAAAGGACTAGTTTTTTGACAAAGATTTGCCAAGTCCATCACTATGTGTGGCAAATAATAGAATAGGTAGCCTTGCTTTGCATTCTTCAGTGAAGGCAACTTCTGCTGACCTGCAAATCACCTCTTTTCAAACCCAGTCCCTCAGAATGTGGCATACAGAGTCAAAGAAGGAAGATTTTTTTTTTTTTTTGGTCTTACTGGTTCAGGCTAAATATCAGCATTTATGGCTTCCCTGTGATTACAGATCAAAGTTATGTGACATCATCACTAGGTATTAAAAAGATACGATTAAGAAAACAAGGACAGTAAAACACAAATTATGCATCCTCCTGTACAATCAGGAACATAATAAATCTCAAAGATATACTGAAAAGTTTGGCCTTTCTTGATCTTTATGGTTAAGAGAGGAAAAGAGATCCTGGAAACCCCATACTTACTTTACTTTTGAAGATGAGCCTAAATAAAAGTTTACAGCGTATATCTTGAGAGGTAAAGCAGATCAGACTTTTTTACTTCCTGGTAGTTTTCTGAAAAATACAGCTAAATGAAGTCAAAGGACTAATGTAAAATTTCTGCTGGAGACCTTAGCTGGTTTTTGAAGAAATCTTTGATTCTTTTTTTGAACTGTGGAGAAATTAAAAATCCTACACAAGCAACGAAAACAACCTCTTTCCCCAATATTTGTTAATATTTGGAAGTAGTACCACATAAAATTATTAGGATTGAAAAGATACCTGATAAAATTATCAGCATTATCTTCCGGTATAACTTAGACTTAGTTATTACATAACTCTAATTTGTTTCCATTACCTTCTTCTAGATTAAAGGGTAAATTTTTTACTGAAAACCACCAGTTTCCACTAACTTCACTTAGTATCACACACATCATACATTGTATTTTGTCATTCAATTTAAAATTTTGAGTATCATTCCCTTTCTAAAAGTAACACTATGCTCTATTTAAATCTCGAAACGAAGTTTAGGCTGTTTTTACTAACACTGTATTGTACCAATGCTTCACTGATCCTGAAATCAACCTGAAAATACAGCCAGGATCAGCTTATTTTAATCATTCCTTTCCTGAAATGAAGTAGAATATGAAGCCCTTACTGAACCTGCTTCTGTAACTTAACCATCTTTTAAAATTTCATCTTACATGTATTTTGTAATTTCATGGTTCTATGATTACCAGCCTCTTTTTCTTAGCAATGTTAAAACAAGCAGATCTTTGCCCTGATTCAATCTATGGTTACTATAACAGCCCATTTAAAAAATTTTACTATCATATACTTAAGTTAACTAATGATCTGAGTAAGCAAGATAGTGCTTTGCAGTAAAAAATTAGTTAAAATCCAATAAGGGTACCTAGTGAAATGCAATATTCCCAAATGTTACTACCTTACTATTGTGAAGTAATCATGACATTAAAAATGTACTGAGTTTCATGATATAATTTATTTTATACTTTGGAAAGCATCTAACCAAACACCTTTGGGTATATTTTAATCAGTGCTGTAATAATGTTTAAAATATTTAGAAGATAGACTTGAAAACATATTAACATGCATAAGTATCAGAAAACAGAAAATTGTGGAAAATCAGAACTGTATGTACATTTTTTGAACTACAATGACTACGTATTTCCACATTATATTAAATCTACTAATACTGAAGTGATTTTCAAAATGTTATCACTTTTGTTTTCCATGTATCTCTATACTATT
Source organism: Leptosomus discolor (assembly GCF_034619465.1). Lineage (NCBI taxonomy): Eukaryota > Metazoa > Chordata > Aves > Leptosomiformes > Leptosomidae > Leptosomus > Leptosomus discolor. The sequence goes on along the minus strand of NC_141402.1, from coordinate 19,361,485 downwards.
AATACACCTGTAACCATAACCTATCACTGCAGCTCTGGTTCATGAAGCAATCACTTAATACAACCATCATTTCTGTCACTATGTAATCACATTTCAAGGGTTTCAAAGTAATACTATAGAGGTTAAAATACACCCACAAGTTCTATTTCATTATTACATATGTTCCTCTCTGATGTGGTATTTTATTTTCATTTTTTGTTCTTTGGGGTGCATACTGCTACTATTACTGCTCCATTTTTTCTGTTCTAAAGTAAATAAAAATTACAGTTAAAACAATGCCTTGTAAGCTTATTATTCAGCAGTAGAAGTCTGAATTTTTTACTTATGTAGTTCTATAGACTATTAAATAGTCCGCTAATCTTGCAAATATGTTTTTCTGGAATAAGATTATAGACCTAGGTCTCAGGTTGGTATTATAAAAGCAGAATATATGTAATATGCAGCATTTTGAGCATGGGATTAAATCTGAGATTAATCTAGATTTACATTTAAATTAACTTTAACATCAGCAGGTATTCTGTGGTTAATTCTGGGTGCACAGGCAGGGGGTTAGATTGAGGCCAGCCGAGAGTGAACCACTGTGACTTTTACCTTAAGGTCAGGTTTTGTTGAGAATATCTAATTCAGTTATCAGCGTTGGCTACTTAACCTGCACTCCAGCCACTTTGCTGGAGCCATGTAATACAAGAGCAGCATAGGTCCCTTCCAGTTTTTGATGCAGTGAAGGTTTTCAGTGTTTCTCTGGTCTGGTCTGGTCTGGAAGTGCCTTTTGTAGCTGGCATGTGAACCAGGACTGACGGAAGGCTTAGCTAATGTTTTGCAGAGGAAGTGTTTCATGAAGTTTACATGTGTGCCCAGCAAAGAGCCCCAGGCAGCAGACAAGTCTCCCTGAGGTTAATCTTGAGAAAGGTCCAAGAGCCATTTCGACGCAAGACTTACAGGTACAGCTGTAAGAACTTTCTGCAACTCATGCTGAAGGAAAGATTACAGTGTGAATACCCCCTCGCTCCCACTGTGTATTTTGGCTGTTTTTAATCAGAGGCATTATGAGTAAGAGACATATAAATTGTACCAGGAATACAGGAGTGATCGGGGGAAAAGGTTTGTTGTTCAGTTAACCAGAAACTCAAATGGAAAATGTTTTGCAGGGATTTTTCAGGGAGTGATTCAGGGTCCAGCCTAATGGACTTCAGTTTGTAAATGCAAATAGTGATGAATTAATTATGCTTTAATTTGCAGCAGGGATCAGAATATCTTCATATGTCTTTTCAAGCATTGGTCCAAGCCAATTAATGCCATATTCTACTGAAACACTAGTAGAAGGAACTGAGAACATAAAATGCAAAATACTTACTCATATTACAAATATCTGTGAAAAAAAAAAAAGACTAATAATATGAATCCTCTGTACAGACTGGGAGAGACATTACATGTGTAAGGGTTTTTTAGATCAATAAACACACTGGGAAATTTACTCCCTCACCAGTGAATGTTCATGCCCCTACCTTAAATTACGATCAGTTAATTCATTAATTATCTTTTTGTCCATTTTGGCAGTGAAGAAGAGATAAGAAGGAGTAAAAATGCACAGCAGTTGACGTAAGAAGTTGAAAAACAGTTGAATGAAGTAGATATTAGAGAAGCAGTGGAAGGAACCGAGAGAAATGGCTTAACTATATTAGAAGTTTCATTTTACTTATTTACATTATTTCAAATGATTTGACGTACCTGGTATTTCCACACTCGCTCACTAAGTATCTAACTATTTGATACTTAGATTACCACTTTTTAAATTAATCTTTTAGTTTATCCAGTGTCTCCAACAATTTCTCAATTTATTTCACTTAGTAAGTTTGGTGCTTTTTTTTTTTTTTTTTTTTTTTCCTTTGGCTTATCTTGGCTTCTTCCCACTCTGTTTACAGTCTTCTAAAAAAATTGGTTTGGTTTTGAATACATTTAAGTGCTCTTTTAGTTCATATGAATGTTTTCAACTCATTTTGATGTGCTACTGATAACACTTAAATTTATTGTAGCTGTACTTTAATTCCTTTCTTCATTGTTTGTTAACACAATAAAACAGTGTTTGACAGAGAAGAGTATGATATAACTTACATTTACTGCTGCTGTCTTCCTAATAACCACACTGTTAAGGTCCCACTTACTGTTTAATTACTTAACCTCATTTCAAGCAATGTCACGGTCCAAAGGGTGGTATTTCTAATACAGTGACGCTTTTCAGTACATCCTTATATCCAGGTTGTATGTAAAATAAGATAGTATCAAACAGTTCAAAGTGTAAAGCAAACACAATTTGTTGTTCTCTTACTAGACTAAACATTTTTGAAAAGTGAGACATATTAAAATGGCAAAAAACCCACAAGTGATCATTTAAAAGTTTAAAAATAATTTTCAAAAATGCCGATTTCAAAAGCAGTACATTATACTATTGTGAAAAGGAAGAGGAGTAGCATATTCACTGTATTCCCTCTTTCCTCTGAAAAGGATGGCAAACAGTTTGTCAAAACCTCTGGAATCAACACTATGAAACGTGGAAATATTTCTTTTCTCCACACTGAAAAGCAGTGGAATCACAATTAAATAGCAGGAGATCGTACACAGTCCAGGCTGGGGAATGAGCTATCTTAAAAAATGCATTCATGGCAAGAATGGGGCTGCTTCCTTCGGCATAAGACCCTTAATCTTTTCTTTGGTTGACGCAAGTAGAATCAGGATCAGCTGATTAAATTCTTGCTACACCAATTAATTTAATATGTCCCAGGCTTTCTAAAAGACAATTTGCTTGGTCCTCCTCCTCTGAGTTTAGCCTGAGGTCTGTGGGATTTATTTTGTTCAAAATCACACTGTGGATGTGAGCAGTCGCCTGGATTATTGATAGGTTTACTTCTATCAAGTCAAACTGAAAAAGGTTCTGCTGAAAAACAACGTTTTCTGTCTCCCTCATAGTATTAAGGACACAGAGGCAGGCTGAGAACAGGACAGTGTGAGAAGTGAGAGAAGGTAAGATGCAGTTGTCTCAACACAGACACAGGCTAGAAGTTTAACTCCTCCAAGGAAACTAGACATCTGAAGTCCTTAGACTGTCACCTCCACTGCTGTATGTCAAAAGGCTGAAAAGTGGTTTCAAACCTGAGCTGAGACCAAAGGAACATGCACCCCAACTACTGTCATGGGTTTAGTTATCTACAAGAGCCCAATAGACTATACTGGAACCAACCAAAATGCTGGCTGTAAGAATGAAAGTTGATGCTTACTGCTTAAATTGATCCACAGACATTGCTTATCATGTGCAGATCAACCACAAATCTAAACGGTAAATAGGTAGCATATTGAACTGATGTATGACCATGCTACATCTTCCTTTCATGGATCAGTACAGATATAACTGATCCTTTATTACAGACTTTTTCTTAAATTACATCCAAATGCCTGAAACCAAGTATGCTGGATGTACCAGTACCATGATATGATTGAATGCCTACAGAATTACAAGAGGAGAATCAAATAGAACTTATTTTCTAAAAGGTACTGATGATGTACACTGGAATTTTAAAATTTCCTAAATATCACTGCACTGTTTCATCCTTCAGAGTAAATGGACCGTTAGATTCATTATTGATGTCACTGCTGAATCAGCCAAAAAAATCTGAATTCCATATAGGCCACAGACTCAAACTGCTCACTAAATATACTACATCACTGGAAGTCACCTTGGACCTGAGTCATTAAGGACATGGAGAAACACTTCCTGTACATATTCCATGTACATAAAAACTATCACAGTTATATAATTAATCAAGTATTTTGGAGTTGATCCTATTGTAGAGCACAGGTTAAGGAAAAAGTAGAAAGCAGTTACTTTACCCATTTCAGTCCTAATGATGTTGTCTAGAATAACAGGAAAGGTTATGTTTTTTAAATTGGTTTATGTGTTAAGCATAAGGAAAGAAAAACTTTGATCAAAAAGTTTTTAAAAATAAACATAACTGAAGACAAGTTTTTTAAAAATCATGAAACACCTTCATATTAAAATGCTTATTTAAGCTCTCCTCTGTGAGTTACTATTGTCAAAACACAGCAGTAGTTGAGACAAGACTAGACTTAACTATTGACTTTCATAATAAAACATGAAGATAAAAATGAGGCTTGGTGTAATTTATAAGAGAGAAAATGATGTACTAAAAGCAAGACACTAAATCAATTTTAAACACCAAACACAATTTATGTCTGACTTTAAACTCATCCTCAAAACATTAATCTAGACAAAGGCCAGAAACTGAATGAGGCATAATTTGTGAAACTGATACCTTTCATCACAACCTCTAGCTGAAAAGGTCATTAGATATATTATATCTAAGTGAGCAGCTTATTCCTGCTTCATTACTGATAATTAAGGCAAGTAATATTTTCTTGACAGTAATGTGTCCAGTAAGAGATATCGTCTAGTTTGCATAAACCAGACATTAATTACCACAGTAGTATCAGAGATAAAAAAAATTAAGTACCTGTGTAACATCATTTCATTATTTTTTCTTCATTTCCTTAAAGAATTAGCAGGCTCAGAAACATAATGAGCATATTAAGAAATCCATTTTCAAGCATTTATTAAAATCCTTATTACACATTTCACAAATAGATTTTTGTACATACATAAACAGAAATGAAGGCATCTTGAAATACACACATTATTCAGATCATTTTGTCATCTTGCTTTACTAGGGCAACATTTGATGGTGAAGTACAGTGACCAAACAATAGGTTCATATTTGGATTTCATTTCAAATGTTAAGGTTTTCATATAGATGAAACTATAAATTACTCCAAGGCCTCTGATCTGCAACTTCAACTCATCTAAAGGTTGTTTCACCTTATTTGCATAAATGGTAGTTTTGCTGTTATACAGAATAGCATATGTACCAAGTATCCATGTGAGGATGACAAATTCGTCACTTAGCTCACAATCTGCTTAGCAGTTTTCATTTCTCAGTAAAAATGTCTCTCAGTGTTTTTAAAAGCTATGGTGGACAGTGTTTGGCAAATAGAAGAAAGAAAGATTAATTACCTGTAATGGTTTATTCATCAAGGTGTGTTATCTGTCATACTTCACTCTATGATAACTTAGACAAATGTTACCTAGAGAGATCTTACCCTTAGTCATAACACCATATATAAACGCTGTTGTCACTGCATGCCATGCAGAAGCCACAAAAGCGGTACCTTATCCTTTTAATTTCTTTCAACTCCAGAATCCCTGAAAATGTGAACAGGTATTTCACAATAAAACCCGAGTTACAGTGTGTATTGAGTTTGCGTGGTCAGGTTTTGGCAGAGAGGGTTTACAGGGGTGGCTTCTGTGAGAAGTTGCTAGAAGCTTCCCCTATGTCTGATAAAGACAGTTCCAGTTGGCTCCAATTTGGACCTGCCACTGGCCAAGGCTGAGCCCATCAGCGATGGTGACAGCACCTCTGTGAGAACATATTAAAGAAGGGCAGAAAAAGCTGCTGTGCAATAGCAACTGCAGCCAGAGAGTGGAGTGAGAACGTGGAAGAGAACAGTTTCTGCAGACACCCAGGTCAGTGAAGAAGGAGGGGGAGGAGGTGCTCCAGGCACTGGAGCGGAGATTCCCCTGCAGCTTGTGGTGAAGACCACGGTGAGGCAGGCTGTGCCCCTGCAGCCCATGGAGGTTAACAGTGAAGCAAATATCCACCTGCAGCCTGTGGAGGACCCCACGCTGGAGCAGGCAGATGTCCAAAGGAGGCTGTGACCCCATGGAAAGCCTGCACTGGTGCAGGCTCCTGGCAGGACCTGTGGACCCATGGAGAGAGAGAAGCCCACGCTGGAGCAGTTTGTGAAGAACTGCAGCCTGTGGGAAGGACTCACATTGGAGAAGTTTGTGCAGGACTGTCTCCTGTGGGTGGGACCCCACGCTGGAGCAGGGGAAGCGTGTGAGGAGTCCTCCCCCTGAGGAGGAAGGAGCGGCAGAAACAATGTGTGATGAACTGACCCCAACCCCCATTCCCGGTCCCCCTGTGCTGCCGGGGGGAGGAGGTAGAGAAATTGGGAGTGAAGTTAAACCTGGGAAGAAGGGAGGGGTGGGGGGAAGGTGTTCTAAGATTAAGTTTTTATTTCTCATTATCTTACTCTGATTTGATTGGTAATAAACTAATTTCCCCAAGTTGAGTCTGTTTTGCCTATGACAGTAATAAGTGAGTGATCTCTCCCTGTCCTCTTGACGCATGAGCCTTTCGTTATATTTTGTCTCCCCTGCCCAGATGAGGAGGGGAGTAATAGAGCAGCTTCGGTGGGCACCTGGTGTGCAACCAGGGTCAACCCATCACACAATCTGAGGAGCTTCTTTTTCTCCCTTGAATTCCTGTCCCCAAGAACATTTGCATTATGGTGGCTTTGAGCAGTTTTTCTCACAAAGCATCATTAATTTAGAGAAGGGTCCAAGAGCTCCTTGTTGGGCAGGAATCGGCTTCATTGTTACCATAAAGCTTGCTCCCTACCAGACAGAAAGAAGCTATGTGGTAGTCTCAAAAGAAGATCCCTCGGACTTTATAGGGAAAAAATATCCAGTGATCAAAGCTAAGGCAGAAAGAAGATGGAAGGGAAGGAAGAGGAGGAAGACTGTCATAGATCTCTGAGGCAATGAAAAAAGCTGCCACCAAAAGAAAGCAGGTTAACCTGGAAGATATTTACAGAAAAAGCTGTCTCTCTGTCCTAGCTATGTGGTATATAGAAAGTACAGAAAGCATATATACATCCACTTCTGTGAAAATGTACACAGTATTTGGAGAAGGCAGGGCTCGCACATGCATTTTACTACAGACAAACACCCTATGGATATCAACTGTCAACCCATATAGCTTGAAAGCACGTAATCAAAACCAGTAGATGTTATTTGTGCACATTACTCTGCAACAGTATATGTATTAAGTAAGTTGACTGACAACATGTTATCATCATGATCATTTGTCAGATACAGACCTTAAATACTGGAATGTTAATTGAAAGATGTGTTTTGTGATAACAACTTAATGATAAATCAGTATGAAAGCTAAATTAAGGAAAAGTGAGTGAGTATCTGGAAGAGACTCTGTAATTGACACTATTCAAATTAATTACATCTCATCTAGTCTATTTTTCAAATTTGCAATGTGTAAAATGACCATTTCATCACAAGCACCAGAAATCAAAATCATTGCTTGGGTTAAAGGAAATGTAAGGAAAATAAGGCTAAGATAGAATCATAGAATCATTTTGGTTGGAAAAGACCTTTAAGATCATCAGGTCCAACCACTATGCTAACACTACCAAGCCCACCACCAAACCATGTCCCTAAGCACATTTATACATCTTTTTAACACCTCCAGGGAACGATCATGTCTGTCTATGCTGTCCCTGTTACCAGCGAGGTGAGTGGAAGGCCATCTTCAGTGTGTAGTTGGTGTAACACACTTACTCTTTTCGCAGTTTTTGAATGGGTCATGAAAGCCATCATTCAAAATTTCTGAACAATTTCTTCAGTAAGTGCTTCTTCAGAACATGGGTAGAGAACACATAGATTAATGACCACCCATGAAAGCAGTATGACGTGAAGCCATCTCCATATTTCTTTCAATTTACAACTTTGTATCTCTGCAATAAGAGGATGCAGGCCTTACGTACATTTTCAAAATGGATTTTTGTATGAATTTCATTGTGATTATCAATTAACCTATCCTAAGTAAATTTTATAACTGGCATTGAGACAGCAATACAAACATAAGTAATTTTAATTTAAATATCAAGTCCATCACAAACTTCTAACTGTAAACCAACTCTCAAAAAGTTCTGAATCTGGAGTTCTTAATGAAATTAATATTTTTCAATAATTTATACAGATTGTTCATTTTTTATCCTGATAATTTGCTTAATGTGATCATTTATATCATTCTAGCAGTCACAGTAACTTGTTCATTTTATTAATATTTTGTTGTTCTTACTTACCAACTACTTTTTTTTTTTTTAATTTGGCTTACAGTTACCAGGTTATGTTATTTCTCTAAGAGTATTAGTAACAGATATAATGGAATATTTTTTCAAATAAGAAATGTAATTTCAGAAACCTTGAGAACCTCAGTGTACATCAAAGGTGTAAACTTATGCTGACAACTCCTCCTAATAAGTCTTTGCTTTTCACAGCTTGCCTCAGTTTAAGAGGCAGAAATTAGCATTCAGTGCTTAAAATGCTACCATATATCTTCAGCTTCTTCAAATCTGAATTCAGAAACAGCAAAATCCAATTTAATTTCTTAGTGATCTCGGAGAAAAGCTCACAAATGTTGTTAGCCACTGTTGTCAGTTATAAAACTAAACCTGCAGTTGCATAATTACCTCAGTGTTAAATTTGACTGGAAAACAGATTGAACGATCCTAGATGACTGTAAAAAGAATGACAAGAGAAGGAATCCAACTTTATTTTTTAAAGTATTCTAGGTGAGACACATTATTTTTCTCTCTCGTTCACTTAAAACATTAAGCTTAAGATGTGTTTTGAACACCGGGGAAAGATTTACAGACTCCTTGAGGATGTTTATAGTGGGTTTCTTCTAATATTACGAGCATGAATGTGTACTCCTCATGTTTCCACACTTTCCCCTGTGACAGATATGGAGTAGTAAAGGGACCACTACAAACCAGACAGCTTTTCAGCAGTTTTAGGGCATGTACTTGAAAACTACATTTTTATTTTAGGTTTTGACAAATGGAAAAATCATGTTTAAAATTCTGACATCAAAACCTGCAATTTCATGCTTCATCTATACAACATCCTTTTAGATGTAAATACACATGAAAGTAAACAACACTTAAAATTTTTCTCCTTAAGTTCAGTACTAGGCATTTTCTCATATTAATTATCTAGAGGAAAAAATCCAGGCAAAATTTGCAATAACGCCGTAAAAATGAAGGACTTTGGACCTACATTCTACTTTAATAGTATTCATTACATACTTGTAGCTTTGGCATCTACATTAGCTTATTACATATTCTTTCTTATGCACAGAAAAATGGTAACAAAAGTTGGCAATATTACATTAAAACACTGAAACACCTAATCTTCCGCTTAATTTACAACAGTGACTGATATGAACCTGGAACACATCCTGACAATGAGCCCAGCTGACCTGTAAAACTAATCTCCTTGGTGCAGCATTCAAAAATGAATTTGTGTCAAATAAGAAAAGCCAAACTACTCCTAAGTAACATCACGTTTACTATATTCCAGCATCTTGAACAGTTTCTGAAACATTGCTCCAAAAAAAAGGAAAATTATTCTTAGCTTCACTAGCAAGTACTAGCAAGAATGCTTCAAATAAATAAAGTTTGGATGAAGACATATACAAGATGATAAAGCAAGGCTTTGTGAATATCATGAGTATTTTCCTGTATATTTTCTCACAGAACTAAAGTCTTTGAATTTTGCATTTCAATAGCAGGTTACAAAGTTCTATCTAACACCATTTTTATTCATGCCCATATGATCAGAATCTTATCTTAAGGAAGTCAGTAATCTCTCTTCATTTACAGAAGAAAATTCAAAGAAAAAAAAAATCAAGACAAAAATCTAACCCATACTTCTGAGATCAATATGAAGAATCCAACTTCATATATGGATCTGATCATGTCAGGTAGCAAATTTGCTTTATCTTAGAAAATTATTCAAAAAGTTGGATTATTTATGTGGTAATTTATATGCTTTGGATAGACGTTTCTAGATGGGGTAATTTCTGTTACTTTCATTGTTTATCTCCTAAACTGCAGACCAAAAAGTAGGGAAGGAATTAGCACAGAATTCAATCTGTGAATTTTTTGTTTACTCAACGTGTAATTGAAAAATGGCAATTTTAATAAATGCAGTCTCAAAATTCAATGAGTTTATTATGACGATTAGTGCCTAAATTACTTATTTTCAGAAAATGTTAAAAAGACTACCTGTTCAATGTAAAATCATGGCTACTACATAAGCTTAGTCAACTGCTTTCTACAACATTCTGCAAGGCTGTGTAATATCTTAATGCTCATGTGGAACAGCTGCACCGACACAATGGGCTGCAGACGTTTTTACTGTCCTAATAATCCACATATTAAAGAGTCCCTAAATACCCACTGATGCGACAGACCATAACAACTCCCATGGAGCTGTTACAGTTTATCAGGTCAGTGATCTGCATACTGAGGATTCCCCAAGTACTCATTGACAGGTAGCATCTCATATACACTTGTACTAAAATAATAACCGCTTCAAAGGAACTGTTAAATCCCAGTTGCAAGAACAAATTAATTTAAAACCACTGAGACAGCACTTTGTTTTTTCTAAAGATCTGACAAATCTAGACAAATTTACTAGACATGCCAAGATATCTGAGCAGAAAAATTCTTCTCAAATATTATGGCTGTTTGGCATTGTGGTTAAAAATACTACCCACCTTGTCTTCAGTGAATGACAATCACCACCTTCCTACTAGGCAAGGGTGACCTAAAACCTGTCCTTGACACTGTTAGAAAAGAATGAATTAAAAACTTGTTACATAGTCAATCATCTTAAACGAAGCCTTGAATTGGTTGTTCCCTATGTCCTCACTTTCTTCCTCTGTGTAGTGTTTTCTTCTGTCCTCACCTCTTAACCATAACTCATTGAACCCCTTATTTTTTTCCTTTCTCTTTTCCTCCATACCCCAACAAGTGTTTAGCCCTGTCATTTCAGATCCCTTTGATTTCTTACTCTGTTGCTTCCTCTTGCTACATTTATGCTCTACAGATTAGAGGAAAACTCATACAGAATATAGAAACCTTTGCATCCAAAAGAACCTGTAGTGATTTATCTGCTCTCACCAACTGCATTGTGCAATGACGCAACTGATTCACACTCTAGACAACTTTCTGGCTTCATCTGAGTTTCAGACAAAGCTGAGCATGGAAGCATTCACGCAGACTACCAAGAGAGTGAATAACTATGTGGAAACTGCCTACAGTCAAAACACAGCTCCTCTAAAAGCAGAAATCCAGAAGAAAAGGCTGATTCACAACATTAAGCTAGAATACCTTAGAGTCTATGCCCATGATGAACTTCAGCCTGATAATGGTATCCTCTGCCACGTGGTATAAGCAGTGGTATATATGTCACCGGAATTCTTCAGGGCTAAATCTGATAATCCTACTAGTTCATACATCATTTGCTCCACAGGGCTCTGAAATCATACACTTCAAGTATTATTTATAGTCCAATCAAGAAGCAAATTGCTTGTTTATGTCACTTGCTTTTTATGACTCATTTGTGTTACAGCTACCGGGACACATAGATCTAGCTGACATTGGTTGTTGTGTGTTTGTGAAAACATTCTTCATGAAAACTGTACTTCTAAATCAGATGAAACCTCAATCAAATTTACATTAGCAGTCAGGGTAGTCGCAGTATTCTTGCACAGAACTCGGCAGCTGAAAGCTGATAGTCAAACAAAGGAACAAAACAAGAAGTGGAAGAAGTATCAAAACCCCCTCAACAGATCCATGACTTTCATAATACTGGCTATGATAATGGATACAAGGAGATTCAATTAAAGAGATAATATGATAGCTCATAATAGTGTAACACTAGCACTTAGACACTGAAAACTCAGATTGTGACAGTTAATTTCTTAAAAATTAATTATCATCATAAAAATTAAGAAGAAAGCAATACTTCTTCCCTTAGAACACTCTTAATAAGTAACTTTTCTCCTCAGTCCATATATTTTATGCTTCCCTTGTCAACACCTGAATTATTTCTCTGCAGTCTTTTTCTTCATCCTCTTGATAAATCCAGACATATTCCAAACATTATTGCAAAGATTATTTTCCTAGCCCAGTGCTTTGGTCAGGAACACCAACCTCCCTCTGCCCTTCTATTATCCCATTTTTTGCTACTGAAGTAAACACAAACCACATCTCTTAATTTTCAAGGCCCTTGCAATTTAATGTCACTTTAAACATCACTTCTTAAACAGCAGCATACTTAGTCTCTATTTGTAAAATTTATTTCTTGCTTTCTCTTAGGTTTGGGATGCTCTGCATATGAAAATTTACAAAACGTCTCATTACACTCCTTCAACAATTCCTCAAAAATGTCCTCTCCTATGAAAACCTCTTCCCTCATAGAACTTACATGCTGAACTAATTTAAGATTTAGGCTATTCTGATGAAATCCTAACACAGCAAGTTACTGACTTTCGCCTCTATTTAAGAAGATAAGGACTGGCACTGTTAGCCTGAACAGCTCTCCCAGCCTCATCCTAATAGAGTTGTAAAACACTATTGCTGCAGCCAAAGGATTAGAGATAGGGTCAGGGGGGTGTGTGTGTGTGTACGTGTGGCTCTCTCCACAGCACAATTAATTTTCTTTGCACAGTCTCACCTGTAGGGGCAAACAGGGTCAAAAGCCATGACTTGCAGAATTCTTCTCCAGCTTTCTCTCCTAACATCGCCTTTCTTCTTCTTCCCTTGTCTTTGCAAAAGGAACAGGGGAAAATGCAAGGGTTTTCCTCTTCCTGTACATCTCAGTTGCACAAGAAGTTTTTGATTGCTGCAGGGTTTGGCAACAATGAAGAAGGCAACTGCATATGGAAAAAAGATTGGAGATTCCTGAGGGGCTGCTGGAGAAGAAGGTAGTTTTAGAAAAACAGCATTTTACAAGACAGGGAGAGAGAGAAACCAGGAGAGTTAAAACAAGCTTTTGTCCAGCTAAGATATGGGACCATGGAGACTCCTTTAGCTTTAGCCATTAGTCCAGAATAACAGGGACTTAGATCTAAGTTTTGATGACAGACTTAGAAGAACAAACGAACACATCACCATTCCAACTGTTGAGAAGCAACTTCCTTGCAAGGGAGAAAGAGGTGCACTTTAACAGTGAGACCTACCCATCATCTGTGCTGTTGTGTGGAGCCTGTCATGGTCAGGATACCAAACCCCTAAACCTTTCTGCAAGAAAGATGGGAGAAATGGGGACAGAGATATGGCAAACAGATGTTTTGCTTGTGACCTCTATTCAGCCAAGTGGTACACAGCCCTTAATGCACTGGATGAAATTTCCCAGTCCAAGTCCAGCAGACTACGGCACTCAGCAGACTACCACTTAACTCTCAGTGTCCCAGTCCAAAGGGAAATTGCTTCACATTAAATAGATACACATTGTACGTATCGTGGGGTGTGTGATACCTATTGCTGTCTGAATGACATAGCTTCAGAACCAGCAATAATTGCTTTTAGAATGAGAAGTGTCTGAGTACACCAACTGCAGCCAGGTTTGCACAGCTTGTACTTGTCATTTACAAGACATTGCATAAGTATATCACCTGGTATGTTTTGACAGAATGCTGACAGAATGAAAACCCAGTCCCTTAACTGCCCACCCACCCAATCCGAAATCTACCGTGATGAAGGTATGGTCTTATCAGTACTTTGTCCATCCTTTGCCTAATAATTTTGAGAGCCTAAACATCAGGGAGAGGACATCTTGACTGTTTACCCTTAGGTCTAGACTCTACTGCACAGTCCAAGTTGCAGCATGCCACGCAGTATCTTGACTGTTCCTTGTCAATCAGTTGTCTGTGTCCTGAAAAGGATGCATGCTAGTTCAAATGAGCACTTAACAATTGCTAGTACATTGTTGAAAACTTTTGGAACTATAACAAGTCCAATGACAGTAGTCTTGGCTAACTATAGAATGAATGTGTCTCTGATGACACACTAACAAGCAAACAGAAGCAGATGTCCTGACCGCTTCTTTACAAATAAGGATATAGATGCTAGAATCATCATCATGGATCCGAACTTGCAAATGAAGCATAAGTTCAAGGTGGGCCAACATACTTTCTGTTGTGCACAGAGAAACACTTACAGTAAGAATCCTTGTCTCTTAGGAGTTTCCTGACTCCCACCAACAGTGGGTTCGTCTTCTTTTGAAGCAGATTTATGTAACCAGGGTCCCTAAACATTACAGGCATGGAAACTGTGTAACAGCAGAAAACCAAAATGAACTGAATAAGCAATGGTGACGGTGTCCATAACTCATCTATCTTACACAATCCGCAACAAGATTTGATGGTACTAAGTAGGCCTATCTCCAAAACGGTGCTAAGGCAGCAGAAGACTAAAGGTGAAAATCCAAAAAAGGTAAATTGTTCATAGATTTTCGCTGACAGGAGGAAAGGCAGTGCAGTGAAACACCTGAATCAGTAGCCCTGTATCAATAAAAGTGGTTGGATTGATATGTTTTTCTGTTCTTTGTGATTGAAGCCAGTCTTTGAATATTCATGAGGAACAGGCTTCAGTCTGCGCAAAAAGCTTTTTTTTTTCTGTCTTTGTCTTCATGGGCTCTGGGAAGAAGCAAAGACATCTAAGGATAAGCCTAGAATTTTTAATGTTATGTAGAACTTTCATCAGTTGTGGAGCTGAATGAAACAGTTAATCAAACAGTAGTTTTCCAACCAGAGATTGCATTTCTTTTGGCAAATTAAGTCACAAGGACTTAACACTATTGAGTCACAAGGACTTTATGTCGCTAAGGAGTTCAGAAAATAGTCAGTGGCAGGGCCCAGCATTTGAAGCAGCGTGATTTGAAGTTATGATTGTCAGCTGAACTTCCATCCCGGAGGACAGAATCCTCCTTTGAATCTTTAGGACATAAGACTGACTATCTGGCTTTCTTTTGTTAATGAGTTCATATTCATAGCAAGCCAAGAGTTTAGTTGCCAATCAGATGTAGCAGTAAAGAAGTGAAGGCATTAATCCAGGTGCTAAAGGCATTCCAATATTTGGGGTCTTTGAATCATAGAATGGTTTGTGTTTGAAAGGGACAGTTAAAGATCATCTAGTCCAACCTCCAAGAAGGGCAAGATTACTTGGATTTTTCTATCATGATTCTTAAAACAAAGGTGAGGAAGGTGGGCAGATGAAGAGGAATACAGGATGAATAAGAATATCAGCCAAAAAACAGTGAGCACAGCTCAAAGATATAAACAGCATTATATAAAGAATATACATCACAACCGCCTGATTTATCGCTTTACATCTAGTTCTATTTACTTTTTTTTGCAGAGTTTGCACCTGTATATAAAGTACATCCCAACATTAAAACTTATGATACGAATGTTGCTAATTAAATATTTTCCAATAGCTCTCTTGATGTATGGTAGCGTGGCAAATTCAGTAGAAAACGTTGGAAAGTAGTTAAACATCTATAAAATGTTAAGACATTGTTTTTAAAAATGAATGGCTTCCCAAAATTAGTTTTGAAACACAAACACGGCAACATATCACAACACCACAACGTACGGACAGACTGCACTGATCACTATTCAGTTTGAAGAGGGGATACTACAATTTTTATGGTGTTTTTCTATTCTATTAGATGCAACAACTTTTTTTTTTTTGAATGCTCTCTTCTGCTAGCTCTTATACTTTTTTCATGATTTTTGTATAAATCAGCCATTATGAGGAACACTTCTTTAATTAGTATTGTTTGCTCTGCCACAGATGGTACCTGATGAAACCTAAAATTCATTCAAAGTCCCATATGTTCTCTCAGCCCTGTGCCTTAACTTTATTTTGACTGACAGCATAATTTTATCATGTATGCATTTAGGATATACTATTAATATTTGAAGCCAAATAACCTGAACAGTGATCAAGTCTTTCTTAAACTAGTATGTAAACACTTGGTAAATTCAATAAATCCCTTGACCAAAAAATTTTGTTTCTCTCTCTAGATACATTCATGTCCTTTCCTTCATATTCTAAAACAACAGTACGTTTGACACATTGTGACCATTTACTGTAACGCCTATTTGGGCACTTGCTCTTATGAAAATATTGAAAAAGAGATATCAGCTGAATTCCTTGGGTCATCTTTAGCCAAGCTAAAGTATCTTTGTTTTCAATTGTAATTGTAATTGTAATTGTAATTGTAATTGTAATCCAGTCCCCTAAGATTCATCCTGCTCTCTGAAAGACCAGATTTGCATCAACTTTATCTGCCGTTGACGATGTTTTAATGTCTTGAAGACTTCTTACTAGTAGCTTCAGTGGTGTCCCAACTGCTGTAGTTACTGAGGATGCATGAATACCCATAGGACCTAACAATTCCAAATCCATTAAAGTATGGTCAGAGCTGGATTATGTTAAGTAAGTAAGTTTACTATTCAACCTTCCACTTCATAAGAACATAGAGATTTAAGTATACACAAAAAAATGTTCAGGGAATATTTAGTTTGAACTTGGGAAACTTTCATATGTTGCTCTTACAAGAATCAATCTCATCCTTATTGAAGTGACCACCTCCACACAGGAATCTGTGATTCCTGCTGTTTGTTGCATCTTGATACTTCAGAAGGCTACTATCATCGTTATCTATTTTATAAATTTATTTAGGACGTAACTTTCCACTGTAACTTGCACTCAGTTTTTCAAAGCAGAAAATATTTCTTTTTCATATATAAAAACATTCATTGTATCCCAACAGTCTTGTCTGATACTGATTTAAACTGTTTCAAAGATAGGTACTGCTCTCTTAAAGCCTAAAATGCCCTGCACAAGTGACATTCAAGAGGAGGGACAAGTTTTATGATCTAGCATGGGCACTACTGACTTTCAGCGGAAAGACCTAGTGAGATATGACACCATTTATACCTACCAAATTGTCCGCTGTACTTGAATGCGAAAGCAGTTAAAGCCTATGTCAGCAATGATTGAAATGCGCGAGTTATAAAAACTGTATCAGTACACACCACTCAACATGAAGAAATACCTTCTTTTAGTAAAATAACTTCTTTTTGCCTGTAAATACTTTACACAAGGCCATCTAATCATCTTATCTAGATTAATATAGAGAAGTTGCTTAGAATAATTACAAATAACTGTATTTTCATCTTAAAATGTAATGTTCAATGACTACTGTAATTGCACATAAGTACATCTGGAGATCCTAAGGTCAGAACGAGTTGGTGATGAGAGTATAACTTGGTGTGAGAAGATGAATGTAATAAATTTAAGTGTACAATTAAAGTTGACAAGATTATTTAAAAACATATGTCAGATTTTTTTTTAAGGCTTGCTGTTTATTTTTAAAAAAAGATAATAGATTTTTTTTTTCATTTTGGGCAGCTTCACCTTTTCTTTACAATGCACATCTTTCTTACATATCTAATATGATGCATGAAATAACAGAACTACACAATTTTTTTTTAACAAACTATGTAAAACTGAAAGATACACCTAAGTGATAGGAAGTAATAGCTGACAAGAAATCATGTTACAATGCTACCAGACTAATTTATTCAATAATTTCAAACTCAGATTTTTGGTAAATACACCAGGCTAAGTCATCAGCACATATCAGGACACTATGACCAAGTTGCTAACAAAACTGGTGCTGATAACAAAGTCTCTTGATCACTTTATTACACAGATTTATATATATATAAAAAAATCTTCATTTTAAGGTTAATTGTTAAAAATTAGGAAGCGGTCAACAAACTTAATCCCAAAAGTGTAGTTGGCCAAGTTACGACGTATTCAATATATCACTAATCTTACTTTTTGTTGAAGTCCTAAGTCACAAACCATTCTTGGGTAATTAATACGGCTGAGTACACCAGAAGTCAAAGTCATAAAACTATAAAACCGCACGTTATAAAACCAGCAATCTGTCTTTTCAGTCACTGCCACTCAGTACTCCCAGAAAGAAGCTGTCACCTATGCTTCTAGATAGACAAGGAATTGTCGCATCGAAATCAAAATTCGAATACTGAAACCAAAAAAGAAAATCTATGCACTGAGAAGTGACCAAAGATCTCAGACTAACTCAGAGGAATTGATCAAGAGAAGCAGATACATACTTGCAAGTTATCGTAAGTAAAATAATCTTTTTATAGACAATGTTTTCAAGAATCAGCAGTTCACCAGTGTTTCAAGATTTAGATTTAAATATATTGTAAACAAACCTCGGACTGCCATGCTTTTTATTTTTAAATTATTTTGAAACCTGTAGTTGCTTAAAATGTCAGATTTTTGCATAAAAATTGAAAACATCTAGGTAACTGGACTTGTGATACTTCATTTTAGGAATCTATTGATAACCCAGCATCAAACTCCTTTTATGCAAGATTAAAGAAAAACTCTCTAACCAGCATCAATTTTTATTTTAATAAGAACATCAGGATGTGAACTTTTAATTTTTCAAACTGTTGATGAATTTGCAGACCCCAACAATCCAAATCACTCTCCCGTATTTTCTTTAGTCCTGCAACAGTAACAGGATGGAACTTCTCCACCACCTCCAAGGCCTTTTAATATTGTTTTACAGACCATAAAAACAGTATAGCTATTTAATACGTAATAGCAGAGGCCTGAAAAAGATGTCATTTTTTAATGACAGCTGTTTCTTCTGATGTGGACAATTATATATGAGGAAGGCCATTATGCCAAGACATAGCATAAAGCTTTGATGTCACACAGGAAAGACTGCACAAGAAAACCTCAAATCCAGACTGAAAAATTAAGAAGTCATTTTTTTAAGAAGTCATGGTTAATACCAAGGGGAAAAAACAGTTCTGGAATTGTGTACAAACCAAATAATTATTAGAAAGAATGAGAACATGTCCAAGCAATATGATGCAAACAGCTGTGGTTAAGCGGGTGCTCTGCTTGGGCTACCAGGTCTAACACGGCAATATGACTTTTTATACCCACGAGAGCTGGTTTAGAGATAGCAGCATTTACACGGGGCACTGTGTTGTGCCACAGAGATACACTCAAAGAAGAAAGGTCGAGAACAAAATTAATTATAATAAATAAATATGGAAAGCACAACATAAATGATGGGTAGACTTAGCACACTGCTACTGTGACAAGCGAACTGAGCATGGCTGTGTGGCTGAGTTATTCTTCCGTGCCTTCAGAGCAGCTGGTTAATGATTAATGATTTATGTATTCAAAAGGGTCCTGATTCTTCTGGATGTTGGCTGGAAATGCTACAGAAGGCAAGATACCCATATTACTTAGGTTCCTCTCCACAACTAAAATAGATACATGTACTACATTCAGCTGTCAAGCATTTCAAAAAGATTATTAATTCAGCTTGAACTTAATCGGCTGAATGAAAGTGCTTGAAAAAATGTATTTCAGTTTTAAGAAAGGAGAGAAGTATGACTTGATGTGTCAGAAAGAAAATTAGGCTGATAGTCATGCCTTTATGAGCGCACCACAGAAACTCCCCTTTTCAGTAACAGGAATGGACTGTACTGATTTGTAAGGACAATTTGACTGCGGATCTTTATGCTTCTGTGGAAACACACAAATACATCAAAACACACTGTTACACAAAACAGTAAGAAATCATAACATACTCCAGAATGCAGTTCTTCAGTATTTTCTACCTGGATTACCACAGAATCATAGAGTGTCTCAAGTTAAAGGGGACCCAAATATCAAAACAGTGTTATTTTTTAACTCTGCTATATTTGAACTATAGCAGAAAACTACAAAGAAATTATATCCCTAGAAATAGAACTTTATTACCTGAACTATTCAGCAACTTTGTATTTAAACAAATTAATTATATTGGATGAAGGTAATTATACAAACCCCTAATGAAAAGTAGCACTCCTGATGACATGGGCTAACTTAAACTCTTATGACAAAAACTAATTCATGCAAAAAGGACAATACCTAGCAAAAAGTAACCCTAGAAATCTTTTTACTCTGAAGATTATTTGAGTGATCTTACCCAGAAATAAAGGGTCTGTTTTGTCAGATCATATTTGCACAGACAGCTTTTCAAACCAGAAAGTATAAACAGTATGAATAAATTTACAATTGGGAAAAGAATTAAAAGATTTCTTATACGACAGAAGCAGATTTTGCTCTGTCATTCTTTCTTAGGTTCTGTATTATCAAAATGCTCCGAGCAGGTGTAAGCTTTGGTAAAGGTCAGCATCGTAACAGGCATCTTGTCTGATGTTTGACTAGCACTGCTGCTCTATTAATAGCATAACGTTCTAACAAACAATACATGGCATTTTAAATACCTCTTGAATTTTTTATCTCCTATATATCCAATATCACACTGGTTTATCTCAGAGAAAGAATGTTACAGTTTTAATGAATTAAAAATCAGAAAATGCATTGCAAAACCAAAGTGCTTTGGTTAGGACAAAGCGGCAGCCATGCATCTGAAAACAAGGAAGTCTAAGAAAAAAAATAATCTCTGCCTATACATGCTTTGCTAAAAGTCTCTTGACACAAATAAAAGGATCCTCCCCAACATATGGAGGAGTTGCTTTGCCCTTCCGGGGATGGTCTGTAGCTATGTTCACCTCAGGCACGCCAAGGAGAGGTGAATTGTCAAATGCAATTTCAATCATTGGGTGGTTTGGTTGAGGCAGATTAGTTGTACGCAATCATGATAGATAGTTTATCCCAGCCCCAAACTGCCGCTTGGGAAATCTTGCACGCAAACGAACAGAAACTCAGTCATTATTAGTGTCAAGAAGGTACACGGAGGCAAAATTTGGTTGGCAGCCAGGCAAGATGAATCAAGGCGAAAAAGTGACCAATTGCATGTTCAAAATGGAAACTGATAGGCATGTTGTAGTTTGGAAAGATTTTAAACACCAGTAAAGTCATACATTATTAATTATTCAGAGATAAATATTTAAAAAGTCTGTGGAGAAATACAATTTTTTAAGTCAATGTAAATCACATGTATAGCGTCCCAATTTTAAGCTTCTTTATCACAGAAGCTTCACTACAACAGTCCAGAGCACTTTTTATTGTATAACTTTAAATATTCCTGTTCAGCAAAAATACTGCAAATTAAAAATTATCCACCAAATACGCATTTTAAAACAATTAAAAGGTATATTAGTTTTGCTGAATTATTTGTAAGCAAAGCAACCATTGGCACCCCTCACAGTGGAGTATAATGGTCATATTTATCACCTTTACCTTTCCAGAGGTACCTAAATGAACAAAACAGTAAAATCCACCTGTGTGAGCAATCACAATCCTTGGTTCTCTAATAAATAGCAAAAAATTGCTAAAAGAGAATGTCCTCAAGTTTCATTGCCTGAAGTGATATGCTCTGACAAATCTAACAGCTCTTTCTGTGTCATTCCTAATGCACTTGTCACTCAGTATTATCCATCCTCATTAATGACAATGGGAAAGTTTATCTTGGGAACACGTTTTAAATCATCCACTCTTTACAATGGGACCATGAAATCTCTTACAAAACATGAGGCGGGAACTACTCTGACAACAAAACCCCTTCCTGGCAGCTTTACTCTTAATTCCTGTTCAAGGAATAATGTGTTTATCATACAACCATACGGAACAATATATTAGATGAAACTTGAAATAAGAATAGCTGGTTTGATTTTTCAAGAGAGGAAGTAATTTTACAATATTTTTTTATGCTGAGAGCACTAAAACTTTTAGGAATGTAATTTTATACAGAACCATACTTCCTCTTTTAGGAAAAAAAAAGGCTTAAAAAATACTCAGAAAATAGTTTGAATATTCATTAACTAAACACTTCGTAGAAACAGCAATACTTCTCTCAATAAAAATGATCTGTGACTATTTCTGGCTTTGTACAAATTCTGCTTTATTTAAAAATATTTTTACCAGATGTCTAGACTGTACTATATACTAGTAACAGTACATAGCGTATATACTAGACTATATAACAATACTCCAGTTACGCCTGATTTTCACCAGTAAATGTTCTGTTTTGATTATCAGTTCTGAAAACTGATACCCTCCTATGTCTGTGCTATGCACTTGCAACTGATGGAATGCAACTATTCACTTTACTTCAGATGCTCTAATTTAAAAACTGCAATGTCGATGGCTTATCTTTTCATAATCTCATTTGTAACAACACCAACAACCTTCCATAAAAGCAGCAGTTAATGTAATTTTCAAACACATCTTCTTTTACTGCGCCTTCAATAAATGCTAATCTTTTGGATCAATCCATAAAGCAACAATATAATTTCAAAACACAAACCTGAGAAACAAAAAATAACAGAAAACAAATAAATGCTGCAAGGAAGTATTCCAGACACACCTATTTGTGTGAGCACAAGCAACTCCTAAACCGAATGTGCAAAATAGTAATGTCCCAAAAGATGCAAACACACACCATGGTGTGGATGAGCAAGACAGGAGAAGCAAAAGTAGAATCAACCATGGTATGTGTATAATTTCTAGTTCAGACTACACATGGAAAAAGTGCTTCTTATACAAGGATATAAGTAATCCACCGACAAAATCCCTTCTACCCTTCTACCTTAGAGCCTTACTCTACAAACACACCAAATTTTTTCCTTTGTAGGTTTAGGGGCGTTTCAGTAACCTGAATCTAATTCTCGTGGCTTTCTCAAAGCCAGAATGCCCTTTTCAGACCAGGAAAAAAACAACACAGATGCAAGTCCACCTCAGGACTGTGTCTTTTCCACTGCGACCGTGCTCCTAAAAGTTCCTAAGTAGCCCATGCTTTCTTAGGATGGACAGAACAAGAACAAGCAAATTCTTCCTTCACTGTTTCCACAGGTTTTCAAAAGCCAAAACATAACAAAACGAAAATTTTCAGACTATTGCTTGAGATTTTAGCAGGCAGTAGTGATTTGTCTTCTTACTCTGCAAAAACTCACTTTATTAGAAGAAAAAACAGAAATAATTTGGCTATCTGATGAGAAATGAAATACCTCATCAGTAATTTCTTATAAAAATGTAAAGGAAACCTTAAAGGAACAAAACCTAGGCAGGACACCTATAAAATAAAGCAAATACGTGTTAATGCCTAGATATTTAAAAGTAGCTACTTTAATGATACAAATACAAAAATAAAAATTAACCTAATACTTTTAAAGATGATCCTAATTTACAAAATGTTTCTTAAGCAAAACATGAATTCCAATTAACTATACAGCTCTTCAAAGCATCAGAAAACTCCTTTTGGTTACTTACTGGAATATCTGCACACATTCAATATTTATGCCGTCTTTCTCTCTATCCATTTTTAAACAGAATTAAAGGAGTAGCTAAAACTCTGCCAATAAAATGACAGGAAGGCTATTTTTAGTCTAGATGATGTAGACCAAGCACAAACAGCCCATGGCTATGCTACTATTGAGGATCAGATCTGAATAAAAATATTAGATTTCCTTCTTATTAATTCCTTATTTCAACAGCAACAAGAATTACAAATTAAGTACTGGTTTGTATCTCTTAATAAACACTCACACTAGAAGGAGAACCATTTTCCCCTGCATTATAGCAGCAAAAGCTCATTTAACTCCTGTCACACTACTCTCTGGTAGCAAAAGGTTTGTGAAAGGGCATTTGAGGCAGCATAGGAAACCTGTAATCCATCCAGAATTACAAAGCCTTATACCAAAAGGTGAGAAGTACTGATTAAGAAGTATACGGTGCTCCCTCAGGGGCTTTAGATTGCAAACCTGAGACATAACTGACTGAAGAGACTACAATGTTTATTGATTAAGCAACACATTACCAAATCAATGAGAGAAGAGATGCAACCAACGGATAACACCACATAATGAAGAACTGAAAATAAAATGTGGCTCAGTTAGTAACACACGGCAGCTCAAGTGGCTGAGGGATTTTATTCTACACACATACAGATTATCTATTTACATTTTATTCTATACATATATAGAATATCTAGAAAATCTATCACATACTGTGTATCAAGATAGATACAACCTGTGGCTCTGTCTACGAGCAGACTTTCCTTGGTCAGTCCTGAGAGTGTAGCTTCACCACACCCTACTTGTTTCCTACTCTCAAACCTGTGAGTGAGCAATACCAATTTAGGACACCTACATCTTTAAGCCAAAAAAAAAACCCCAGAACAAGGTCTTCCTTAGTTCAGTCTTTCCCACTCCAATATGATAAATGAGTTTTAAAATAAAAAGTGGTGAATATTGTATTAAATCATCATATTCTGCTATACTTTCTGCCAATATGCAGGTAACCATACAAACTTCAAGTTGTACGTAGAAGCCCTTAAAAGCAAGAAATCGCAGTGACACTCAGTACAAAGCAAAACTTTTCCTTTTGTTCAACTAAGTGTGTGTTGGCTCAAAAAATAAAAGCAAGTAAGGGTGCATGTCGAAAAACTCTACTGGAACACCATAATCTTTGACTGAGAACAGTGGAATGTGACCACCATTGAAGTTTTTCTGTCACACAGACCCCAAGCATATCTGCCAACTGCACAGTTCTTAACTCCTCCAGCTGGAGAGCCCGGAGCCAACCCAATGACAAGGCAGGTCACTGTACAGCGACTATCCAAAGACGTGAAATACTTTGCTTACAAATACCTCCTTAAGGTTCTATTCAAACCCGCAGAGATATCTTGGGTATATTATGAAGAATTCAGAGGTTTCCTCAAGACTCAGCTACCATCACCATGTCGTCCACCTCAAGTGTTCATACGCAAGTCACACAAAGCCTGTCTTTTTCAGAACAAGTGAATGTACAGCTCCTTAGCAAAGATTATTAAAGAACTTCAAACTTTAAATATTAAGCAATCAGGTTATTTTAAGAACCGCAAACACTGTTTTGGCTGCAAGGTGAAATTGAGCAGCAATACTCACATCCTCCCACTTAAAAGTGATAAACTATTCTTTATTTTTTGTTTTCTGCTTTTACTTTTAAACATGACTCAAGCAGACATATTGGCCAAAGATTAGTGGTTTAATACGAGAAAAAGATAAGTCCAATTGGTAACTCTTTTATAAACATATGAACTTTATGAATGTAGGAATGAAAATTCTTCAGTAATTTTTGCTATAACAGACTTGAAACAGGATAAAAGAAGATGAAGAGCCCATAGAGAGTATTTTCATCAGCCTAAACCCAAGGTTTCTCAAACCTTAAATACATGAAATGAGGCATTTAAAGTGAATTGTTTTCAGGAAGCACTACCAGCTGTTTTCTGAAAGTTAAGCAGTCTATGGCTGGTGTAAGTTGGCACCCAAATTCACTTGATTTATTTATGTGTTTATGGACATTAATACAAAGCTTTAGTTGTTGTACAATATACAATTACTGCTCATTTTCTTTAGAAGGAAGGAGTGAGGAAAGACAGAGCTGAACTGTTACTTGGTAATGCCACTCAAATTCAAGCTGTTATTCTGAAGGGGGTTAATACTATGTTGCTATCAAGCTGACCAGAAATACCCCTTTAAATGCAATTAGTGTTTTTCTTCTTGGAGACAGCCTCACTTGCTATTTCAAAAGCTGTTGGGTTTTAACATGCAATAAGAAATTTTAAATTGCATTACGCGTGACAACAGAATCCTCTGAAAACCATACGTAATACAACCAAGAAAAAGCAAATTAAAACCAAAAATCAACAACGTGCAACTAAAACAACGATGAGAAAGAGAGCAATAAAGATGGCATGACCAAAATCTAAGTTAGTTTATGCCTTAGGCACTGTAGTCCTCAGCCATTTTGCTTATGACAATCTACTTTTTGCACACTCCTCTTCGCCAGGAATATCAAAATAAAATGTACTCTGGAATTCTGTCACAAATAATACCCCATCATTTGGCCAAAGCAGGAAGTAGTGTTTGCACAACATTTATAGAACATTTTTTTCTTCACCTACAGTACTTTGCAGTCTGTGTATATTTTTTTCTCCTGTCTCTTTTTGCCACTATTGTTAAGTCTTTCAGAGCAAGAATAACAAGACTAGTTTGCCCTCAATGAAAATAAAAAAATGTTCTTGTATGTTAACAGTTCAGTAAAGGGTAATATTCCTTGTGAATCAGTAAAATAAACAGACCAGCAAAATGGTATGGAACAGTTTTTGTAGAGGTGAAAAATTTAAAGAAACCATGCATTTGTGGTTTCCTTACATATTTACATTCATCCAAAATAACTAATGTTTTCTTAAGAGTGGAAATGTTAACCCTTAATCTTGAATTTGCAAAATTACAATAAAACATCTCAGAATTTGTTTGATTAAGCATGTTACTAGTCATAGCAAACATTTGGCAACAATTGTTCTCTTTTCCAACAAAATTACATTTTAACCCTTTCCAACCCCTGGGGCTATGTTACAGTTTCCTAGTTTACAGAGTACTTCGAATCACTTTCTACCCAAATATCAATAATCAAAATCATAACACCCAGTATTGAGACAAGAAGATCGAGAAGGATGCCCATCTTCCATGTGGAGATGCAAAGTCATCCTATTCTCAACTTTTCAGTAACAGCCCTGAACTCCTACTTCAATGCATTTCAATAAGGTTCACGTATGATACAGGCCTGTGCTTGAGGAAACGTGACTTCCTATAAGCTTTAATTTTTATTTTCCTGCCTTTACAGAGATACATAAAATCCAGAGATCTGTTTTATTGTATAATGGCATGATTGAATTTGGTATTATTTGAAAGCGAGAACATCATACAATTATGAAATATTGTATTTTTATTAAAATTTGGTGGTATTTTAAAGACCATTTAATGGAGGTGGCAGTCACCTCCTGCTGAGAACTACCATGAATATGGTGCTTAACTCTTTCTGCTTCTTAATTACTCACCAACAATATCTTTCTTACTTATACCCACAGACCTCTGCCTAAAATGCAACTACTTCAGTGAAAAATATAATCCTTGTATATAAAGAGTTTTGTAATCTTTACCAACAAAATTTTTATGAAAGATCTCTTTAGCCTACCTGTCTTCTAACACTAAGAAAGTGGGAATATGTCAACTACGTTATTTGTCTGGCAAATACAAGATAAGTTGACCCATTTATTTACAGGCTGAACAAGGCCAATCCATTTCATGCTGCAGCACTGACCCTTAACACGGATCCCGTGAATGAGCAGTCCATTACAATATGTACCAGTGACCTTTAATTGCATTAATGGCTCTGTTGCATGTTCTTCCATTGCGGCAACACAATTATGGTATAAATACTTCTGAACAACATAATTATTTGTTTGAACAGAAATATATACGAGCTCTGTTTCCTGACAAGGGACTGCAGATGCACTGTATTGTAAGAGCTAAAGTTTTGAAAAACTGAATGGAGCCCTCATGTTAAACTTGTATAATGTCAAACAACCCATAAACCAAAATTAATTATGAAATATATTTCAGGACATTACAAGTCTTCATATGCAATCTAGAAGTTAATGGTACCTTCCTCCATTCATCTTCCAAATATTGAAATAATTTACTTTACCTTATTAAGTATTACACAATAAAAAGGTGGTATTTTCAAAATAATTTTTTGCACATGTTAAGATACAAGTGTTCTGAAATTCCATATACTGGTAAAACTTATTACCTGATTTCAGTTCTGTGTGCCACTAGCGTTCAGAGCGTTTTTTCTGTTTAAATAGGAGCACTCCAAGTATGGTTTTACCTCAAGTTATTATAATTTAAAAGTCTCTCCCAAAACTTTATCTAAATTGTACTGTTACAATTTTAAACACGTTTATTTATTCAAAATTGTTTGAAAGAATGTAATACATTTTTGACAGGCAGTCTTTTACAATATTGAAATCAAATCCTTGATTTCATCAAACCCTTCATATTCTGTGCCTTATTCCTGGAAGGCTCATGCCAAAATGATTTAGTTTGATTTTCTTTAACAATGGTAGGTTGGCTTGACAGCATCTGACAAAACAATTCAGTGAAGTACACCATACCAGGTAAAGAGAACCTGAACTGGCTACTAGATGAAATAATGCAGAATGGAGCTTGGAATTATGACAGAATTAGTTTTACAGGAGATTCTTTTTGCAGTGTTATTAATTTCAGATTAGGAAAATGTTATGGTGTTATAATTACTATCTTTTGATCTATGTTTAATAAGCCAGTGGTAATGTCTTTATTAACATCATAGAGAAAAAGGACAGGAAAAATCAACACAACAGTGGTTTGACTGGCATAGATTTCAGCTGAATTTTATTACAATGTTTTACCTCTCTGTTAGAAAGTTTAGTTTTATATGCAGAGTTCCCTGCATTTGAGTCCCTGAGCTGAAGTGGAGAACCCAGTACTAGACTTTGGCAGGTATGATGCTTATCTGCTCAAGGCAGGCTGAGGAGAAACAAGTTTTCCATGAAAGCCCCAAGGTTACCTGTGTTCTCAAATACACGGGGATGAGAGCCTCCAAAGATTTTACTACATTAGAAAATTCAAGAAATACACTTTCTGTAACACTTCAGAGAAGTTCTGTCTCACCCTTGAACCAGGAATACCTGTAGCTCCCTCCATGCTCCAGGCGCTGGGCATCCAGGCAGTCACAGCCGTGCTACCCGCTGGCTTGGTAAAAGGAGGTTCCATTCTGAGGTTGTAAGGCCCTAACTTGGGGTCAGGTCTTGCAATGTCACCAGAGCACAATCTTAAGATACAGAGTTGCTTTTATCTATATATGAGGGTATATTGCCTAAGCTCCCAGTATTACAAGTATCATGTAGCATATATTAGCTTTGGTGTTACAGTGTGAACTTCACCTCGGCAAACAAGAAGAATTCATTTCCATATTTTACTGACTGATTGCTACGGAACTATCACCTTACCTAAATTTCTAATAAACCAATGTTTTTCTTTTTGTCAGCTCTCAGGCTCACAGACTCTTTTCATTAAAATATTGCCTAAAATAGTTCATTAATCCAAGTGCATTTACAAAATTACTCAACTTTATAAACATTAGTGAAATATAATCAGGATTGGGGTGAGTCATTAATGAGGGCTGCTTCACATTTTCTTGGAAGAAGCGTATAAGAAGTGACGCTATTAGAGGTACAGTGGACACTTTCTAATTCTCACCGATACAGAGGTCGGTATGGCACGTATGCGTATTTTAACTGCCGGCTGATCCCATATGTACTGGTGACAGGGTGATTTGTTCCTCAAGGAGAAATAGCTCACGAACAGCCCTAAACCATTATTTCCGTAGCTGTTCTTGATATGTTTAATGAACAATTACAAAACGTTTCCGCGAGGACAGTTCTGGCACTCAGTGCATCACCATCTCCTGAGTCACTCTGGACTAAACTTGTGCTAGGCCAATACCACATTGAAGCACTGCAGACATCGATTCTGACTTGGTCTTACCCACCTGTTTGGTAAATAATCTATAGCAGGGGCTAATTGCACTTCTTCTTTGCAAAGAATAGCTTTACCACAGTATAGTCTGTACAAAATAAGCAATGAAAAGGCATAGAATTAAAAAAAAAAAAAAAAAAAAAAAAGTAGAAATACAGAGATTTCGGATGGAAGCTACCTAAGACATATTTCCTGTTTTAAATGGCCAAATGCACCACCTTAAAAGAAAAGAGTTCTTCCAAATACCAATGGTGGACACATAACATAGAAATGAATATCTGGAGTTGCAATTAAATCTTGCTCTTTTAGGCAACCATTAATCTTCTTATAGCCTTTACTGATAGATGAAGAAGGGACATTATTTTAAAGCCTTTGGAATCATACATTTATTTTTAATTCTACACAGACTCAATTGCTGGTTTTGGGATTATGTTTCCTTTCAGAGACATAACGTTTTACTCAGGCAATTACCACTAGGAAAAATGCACTACAGAGTGCTCCATAGCACCATATTGTATCTGCCTGCCACTGGGAAACCAGCAGCTTGTCTGCCACAGGACTCCTCTAATTCTGACTTTTCTTCTCCTCCAGTTAGGAAACACTTCTCAGGAAAGAATCTCCTGAAGTCATACTAAGCTGTGGAAACTTACTTATTTTTGCTGTGTGGCAATTCCTTATATAGTATCTGACACTTGTCTTCAAACTGAGCTGTCTTTTTATTCTGGTTTGCACAGGTGTTATAAAGCCATTAAAAAGAAAATTATATTAGCTGTCTCTTACTTGTGTATTGATAAAAAAATAAACTTCACAACAACCACTTATTACACAAAGTATATTATACAACTTGTAGGAAAAAGCTTATTCTCTACACTATTAACACTTGACTGTTACTGAAAGACTTAAAGCAATCAGCAGTAAAGCAAACCAATGGAATGTAAAAAAAAAAAAAAAACCAACGCACAAACTTTCCTATTTGCAAACATTTATCCGAATTTATAAAAATTTTTAACTTTAAATACGTAATTTCAGAGGTTTATGTTGACCAGACAGTAACAAAGGGAGTTAATCAAATATGAATCTTTTCCAACTGTCTTGTCAAACCAGGTAATGATGTCCTGCCAGCCAAACTCAGAGGGAACATGTGAAACAAATACAAAAGTAAACAGGCCTTAAGCTGCCCAAGGGAAAGTCAGCAAGATGGCAATTTCAATCATTTGGAATAATACTAAAGCAGCCTTAGGCTTTTCTCAGAATGGAAACATGTCACTGTTACTGCAATATTTCAACAAATCAGACTGCAAAAGAAAGGAACACTTATGTAATCGCAGCCGTGGAACAGCACTTTACTCAATGGTGAGGTGGAAAATAATTAAGAGGAAATTCCCTTTTGTGAGGAATTGTAAATGTACTTAAATAACAAAGACAAACAACGTTTCCTTAGAAATTTCGAGTAGTGAAAAAATCAAAATTAGGCACAAATTCCTTTAGTTTTGATACAGGAGGCTTTGGAACAACAAAGATAAAGTTCTGTCAAACAAAACTATGAACATAATGTTGCTACCAAATGTATCAAATATTCAGAGCTGCAAACAAGGCAAAAAGCACTCCAAGAACAATTCTGCTGAAAAGTTTCATTAAGACGAAGGGGTTGTCATATCATTTAACTGAGAAATCAAAAAATATTTCAAATATTTGGGGAACTTACCTAATCAGTAAACTTTCAGTATGTGTCTAGTCATGTAGCCATCTTTTAGTCAATCATCAGAAAATCAAAGGCAAATTGGCATGACTCAACCCAAACTTTAATACCGCATGATTGTGTCGTGTAAGCTTGTTTTGTGCGAGGGCTGCTGTGGTTTTAGCAGAGAGATTAACGACCGGACCTAAGCTGGCCTCCAAACCTTGCCCTGCTGATGCCTCAAGCCCTTTGAAGTCTGACCATCATACCTGGCAAAACAACAGTGGGAACTAGGCTGGTGTCAGATCTAATCAAGTTTCCTGCCTCAGCATAGCTAACTATGGGGTACACTAATTGGCCCAATTGCGGATTATACCTTTTGCTACAGATTCAAGACAATAATTTAGTCAAATGATGGTTTTTATCTCCTTCTAATTAAGATTCCAAAGTGGGAAGAAATAGGATTAGACAGGCTAACTTCAAAATTGTGTCCTTTAAAGTGGTATGCACATAAGACAGATCTCTGATAATATTGCTTATAATAACATACTGCTAGTAACTAACGTGTGAAGATTTGGGAAAGCTTGATACAGCTACTGCACATTTTACCATAAACATGTAGGTTTTCCTGCAAAGGGTCTACCTCAAAATTTACAAATGGAAAATGAACACTCATAATACTCATTAAAAAACATTTTCATCCTGAATTTAAAAAAAAATCCCTTTAGAATACATTTCAGTCAATCTTATTCTGACGAAGAAGATACAAGAAAAACTGAAACAGTTAAATGATTCTGCAGACTATAAAGAGGCGAAGTCCCTCCCACAAAACTGCAATCTAACAAAATGGATTTGACATTTAAGGCTTTTTACTGATGAGGGCCAAACCATAAAGAGTTATTTAACTGGTGAGCAATCCAGAGATGAGAAAATCCATGTCCCATGTCCTTATTTTAAACTGTAAAAAACCAATGGTCTAGCGATGAAAACCCTTTTTGGAGAAATTCTGCCATAAATCATAGGTTGTGTATTTCTAACTTTTCATACGTAATTTGATTTTAAAGTGGCATTTGAAGTAGAGATCAATATTTTTACCCTAAATTGTGTCTATAACTAAGCAGAAGATTTTAAAAAACTGTAACGTACTCAAAAGATATTTTCGTTACACATTTAAGCTACATACTAAAGCACTCGTAAACTTGGCTGCACTTTGTATAGAGCACTCTGTTGCTTGTAACGCACTGTTGTGCTGTGTTATGTTTTTACCAGCAGAACCAAACCTGACTGCTGACTCATCACATTCTAACTGCACAAACCCATTTCAGAAGACTGTATTCACATCCCTTCTTAATTCAATTTTCCCTTGCTCCCATTTTCTTATTGACCTCATTGCTCTAGTCAGCCTAGCTGTAGTCTGCCTCCCCTAATAGTACGAGGAAGAAAAACATACGTATTATAGATTAGCAGGACAGTGATCTAACATGTTCAAAAAGTGCTTGTGTGTGTCAGTTCAGCTTATAGAGAGCATATCTTTAAGAAAATCTGAAGTTATTCAAAACGGACTGCAGCTGAGCAATGAAGGGAGAAATTATACAAGTGGGTCATCTACGCATGTCTAGGGCAACAGGTTGTTTCAAGAGTTCCGCTACACCCCTGCTTCCAATGCTTCTGCCCCATGGCTCAGTCAGTTCCTTTTACAGAGCCTCCTGCTAAGGTGTTTTGTTTTTTGTGGTTTTTTTTTCCCTTCCATATTACATTACAAATTACAATCCCAAATACGGCTGACAGAAAAAAATATATTATGAGACAAGATTCACAGTGAGGGAAAGAACCCCCAATTATTTTTATTCATCATTATAATAAACGAGAATTTACTATGCTGTGAAATGAGGGTGCATGCTTCTCTGCACTTCTGAAAACAGTAAAAACATTTGTATTTCAAAACCAACCACAGACTATTGAGGTTTTTGTTTCTAATGTACTGCTCAAAAGCAGTTGTTAAAATGGTTTAATACCTCACAATGCCTGGTTTCACCAACTGCGTTCTCTGGAAAGTGAGATACATTATAAAGGAATGTCTTTGGGAAAAAAGCCCTCCTTCACGTATTTGCCTTTAAGTGGCTTCTGAAGGGGATACCTCTAGTTGAGAAACTTCTAGCACTCATGCAGAGATGACCTGCATGAAGAACTGGCTGCCTGATTAACTATTAACTACTCTCAATAGGATTAGATAATTAAAGACATTGATGACCATTAATTAGGAGGAGGGCACCTTAATTTGTCACTTGATAGGGCCCTTTCAATGATTTATAGGTTAGGGCTACTTGCAATTGTGAAGGGGAGGAGGCAGTGAAGAGAGAGAACCCTTAAGTTACCTTATCAAGTGGCCAGCTAAAAAGGGCAGAGGGTCAAATAAGGGCCAAAGTGGTCACTTAAGGGTGAAGTCCCAAACACCAAAGCAGTGCCAAGCCACATTGACCATCATTTGGTGATGGAGTAAAAAATATGCTAATTTATTGGTGGCAATTCTCTCTTTTTATGGTTTCAAGCAGTTAAGACAAGTGGCCTGCTTAAGAGCTTTTCATTTGAAAAGAGATTAAACAAAATGGTTTGTCAGGGATGCTTGGCTGTTTTATGTCTTTGTTAAAAAAAACTTGCCCAGACTGTACCGATGACTATCACATCACCCCGAAAGCCATCTTCCATCTCTAAGCATTACTTGGTTAATAAATACATCAGCTCTAATTGCTTAATAGTGCTATGTTCATTTGCTCTTTAGCAGGATTAAAATGAAATACATCTTTTGTATTACTGCCTTCTATCAGGACTGTCTGCATAAAGGTCACAGAAAAAAGTTTAAATTTAGTAGGAAATTTACTTAAGGACATTAGTGTAAATGATACTGTGTTTAAAATGACATAAAAGAGCGAAAGGTGATTTCAGTAATGCAAAGAAAATGGTTTCTGAATACTGATAAGGACACTTATCCCTCATACCACACACAATTTTAGGCAGCATTATACATTAAAATCCCTCTACTGGGGTAATAACATGTAGCTACTTTCCCACCCACTAACACAAGTAAGAGCAAGTCATTAACATTTAATTAAACATGCTCCTGACATCCTTAGAAACATGTCATGCTTTGTTATTGAAGGTTGTGGCCTACTTTCTATGTACATTTTAAACCAAAATAAACTATTTATAACGGACTGATTTAGTGCAGCAAATGAGACATTTTTAATTAGAAGGCATATTACAATATTTGATAAAACCGTTCTGAAAAGCAAAACCAGAATGAAATGAATTTACAACATCTGATGCATATTTTATGTATTTCACAAAACGAAACATAAGAGATGGGATTAGCTCCACCTTTTGGGTTCTAAATAGTGAAACAAAACTGTTTCTCTTACCTCAATGGTGAACAGCTTCCTTTTTAATCTAAAAGCAAGGTCCTTCGTGTCTGACACATCACAGATCAAACTATTAAGCCGAGGAATCTGATGTACATGAACCAAACCTTGTGGACAGAAAGAGTAAAGGAGGGAAAAAAATTAAGAAAACGCTGTCATCCAGATGCATAAATTAGAGCCTTACAGCAGAATTCTGTATATTTACACACACTCATCCTCCCCTTTTTAAACTGGAGCTTACTACCAGGAGCAATGAAGCAAACGGTGCGATTATACTCAAGTAATCAAGCAGAATAAGATAAACAGAAATCCTTGTGCGAGGAAAACTAATTGCACTTTGGTACAGAAGTACAGATGTAAAGAGGGATCTTAATACTTGTCAAAACTACAGCCGGTTTGTGTGTGATTTTCTCTTGTATTTACAGTAAGCAAATATGGCTATCACCTTGCATGCTGCCCACGGCACCACTGAGTGATCTTTATTTTATTAAATGCACCAGTAAGCAGCCAGCAAAACAAGGCTTATGGGTTACTGATAACCACTGAAGCTCTAATGAGAAGTACTTCGTTTTGCGCCCTGAAAATGGCTTTAAAAAAGTTTCTGGAAAATACCAATTTAGATCATGCCTTTCGATAAATTTTAACCCCTATGCCATCCTAGGAGGAACACGTTTTCTTCATGCAGGAGGCTTACATAGCTGCTCAGATGTTTTTAACAGTGCTAGGTGCACTGCAAGCTCTGCATTCTGTCAGCTGCAACTCAAGCTGATTTTTTCTGACAAGGACGCTGGATGGTTTTTGTGCAGCCTAATATAGTTTCTGAACAACCTAAGGGTGATTTTCTACATCTGAAAACCAGGAAAATTCTACAGGGCTTCTCAATTACTGGCCTATATTTGCTATTTATAAAGGCAGCGTCTAAATGGAAATACTGAACGTTTAGAAAAGATACCTTACTTGAAAACGGCAGCTGTGAGAAAACCCCCAAACACTAAAACCCTAATTTAAAATAAGGCAAGTATTTTTTTCAGGGTTTTATTTATTTTTTTAAATGAAAGAATGAGGAAAGAAAGTTTCCTAAAATTGAAATACTTTAAAAAGCATATTTTTTATGGGTACTAATTTCAAAAAAATCTCAATAATATTAGAAAAATATTTTTACACTTTGAAACCTTCTATCCCTGACTCCAGTACGGTGACATATAAGAATTAATTGTTTGGCTTTTGAGTTCAAAATATGATTATTATATATAGGAACAGCAGGTATAACACAGGGCTGGTTCTATACAGTATTCTAAAAATTATATTTAAGGATCATCAATATAATTATTTTGTTATTTTACTGACTTTTCAACCATTTCAATTTGCAGGCAGCTTAACAAAATTATTAACGCAGCATTCATTAAATAATGCAATAATTTAATCAAATTTCTCCTGAGCAATGTAAAAATCCTCCATCATCTGCAGTAAATAAATAATCTTAAAATATATTATTAAGCAAAAAGAATCCACAAAGTTAAAACCACTAAAAATACCTATTTTTTAGAACTTAGAATAAATTAAGGTTGCCTAAACCTCAAAAGCTATGTATATTGGCATATAATTTTTATTAGGTAGTACCAAAAACGATTTAGCATATATTTTTACAGGAAACCAGGACATAACTGCTAAAACACACATTGTCTTAAAGGATCTCTTCAGTACTGAGAAAAGGAATATCAAATTGACAGAATTATGTTAGCATAAACAAATGCCACATCATGATTATACAGTTGGAAAAATAATTAGGCAAATTATTCTAGCCTTTGTTCACGGTTTCTTTTTCATTCACCTTTTTTCAGATAATGAAATGTGCACTACTTTCACAGTCAAAAAGATTTTTCTCTGATTTATTAATTACAGCCAGCATACACACAGTGGTGTCTCAACACCATCTTTGCTTCTTTTGCTATATATTCTGCTATGGAAAACACTACCACATTCTCACATGTTTACAGCAGTTTTTGGATAAGCAGTTTACTTTCAACCTTTCAAGGTTTCCATGGAACTACAGTAGTATTGCAATAATAATAGCTGTAATTTATGCACACTCAGAACAGCGCTCCGGATTAGCTAAAACTGTTTGTTATTCACTGCTTTGGCTTCGCATAACTTCGAATCTAATCTTATAAAATTTAAATAGTTCTGCTGCAACAGCTAACAAAATCTTTGGAAAACAAAATGCACGATTAAACACCATTACACATTTTGAAGATAAACTACTTGAAAGCCTACACGACTTTTTACCAAAATTAGTTTCGTATTTTACAAGCACAGATACCCACATTCATTTCTGCAAATGCATAAGTGCCGTAACTTAAAGCTGAAAAACAGAACATTATTTTTAGATTAAGTTTACGTAGCACATCATTTAGCAGTTTATTCACCTTAATATAATATATGTTTTTCCGTGTTCTCTATTTAAAACTTGGCAGATCAAAAGTATTGATTTCATGACAAGTTCAGCTCGCTGGTCAGATGATTGCCAAGCCTCCTCTGCATGTGAATTCCCCAAAGCCTGCCTGTTGAGATGTACATCTGATTGAGCCATGCCTCAGTAATACGGCTTGACAACATGCAAGGAGTTGCCATGTTTCCTTTGCAGCCTTAATGCACTTTACTGAAAATCTTCCTAACTCAAGACTGGTTAGCAAGGAGAAACATTTAGGGGGTATATTCTAAAATGAAACCAAATGCTACTTTATAGCAGATACCCAATCGGAGGGTAAGCCGCTAAGTGCCCTAGAAACACTCAGGGCAGACTTTTCGCATTGCTAAAGATGGAACTTACCGTGGTAATCCTTGTATAATGGATTGGTTTCTCTCTCAGAGCCAATAAATGATTCAAGACCAACTACCACATCTGACAAGTTTGTTACACGTTCCATAATTGCTTTATTCTGTAAGACATGGAAACAAAATACACATCCTATGTGATGAAAAAGGTAATTACTGTTCATAGAGTAAGCTTTGGTCTTCTCAGTGACAAACTGTGGGGAAAAAATAGGTCATCAATACTTAGAAATTACATTAGAGCGCTTTTTTCTTTAAAAAAAAAAGACTTGAAATTTCTGTCTGTAGAAAACATACATTTCACAAACTGACACCATAAAAGGGCTAACTCAACACTAAATTTGTATTTTCCTAAATCTTCAAAACATAAGATGCAGTTAAGCATCTCTCATTGACTTCTATTATGAGTCAGATGCCCAGCTTTTTGTGTGTTCTGAAAACCTTGCTTTTTAATACACTTAGGCATATCACCTCTACTATTTTGAGCAAGCACAACCCACATGATTATTCATTTTGGTCATCAGTCAAACAACATGGAAAACCAAAGCCTTTTCTCCAGTATTTTTTTTTTTTTCCAAAAGTTCCTCTCTACACAACATAAGAATCTAAAGCTTCAAATTTCTCAATATATTTGTGATTTATAAGTGATGCCTTATGTCTTGTGCAAAATGTACTGTCATGTGCTGTAAATAAGCTGTTTTCTGTATAGTTTTCTTTACTCAATTTTATATCACAGAAAGCAACATTCAAAGGTCACAACCAAGATCTTCAGAGGTAACTCAGGATAAAGTGTTCCTAAATGCTTTGATGATGTCAGCATTTAATGCTCAAAAAAACCCCAACCAAACATTGCTTTAAGTTAAGAGGTAGTTATCTTAAAGCTGCCTGGACAGCTGGTATACTCTTGCTCTTGATGGCTGTACGGGCTATACCCATCATACCTTCAGGGGTATCAAGACCAATCACTTCAAAATACCCATTCCAAGTATGAAGAATTAGGTCTGTAGCTCCAAGTTAGAGTTTTGTAATTTTTATTACTTTTAAAGCATTTTGTACATTCTGCACTTCCTTCTTAAACTATACGACCGATGCTTACTATAAAAGGTCAATATAAATACTGGTAAATTATTTGATAATAAGAATTTATAAAGCAATAAGGAGCAGAGAGAAGTGAAATGTCCCTAAACACGTCAGAAAAGTCTATGCATTGTACGAACATACAGGTTTATTAAAATGGTGATCTGTACACCAATTGCTTTCATGCCTGCACACTTCAATATCAGAGTACTTCCCAGCTGCAGAGAAGCCTATGAAGCAGTCGTGAAAGGTGAACATTTCCTGCTCCCATCAAAGCATAATCTGAATTCTGTTTTCATAAAGAGACTTGTGGCCTGTCTTGCACAGTCCAATCTGCTCAGGTTACGAGGCCTAAATCCACTGATCCCATGGTACCTTTACACCCCCTCCCTTCCCCACCTTATGGGCCAGATGGCATTAAATCCTGGGACTGGTCTCTTTTCAAAGCCGCTATCTGTGCACAGGCCAAAATGATCTATCCCCATGGAATCGGGGAACTTCAATTTTACTTACAAAGTCTAAGGATGGATAATGACAAAAT
Organism: Leptosomus discolor; assembly: GCF_034619465.1. NCBI lineage: Eukaryota > Metazoa > Chordata > Aves > Leptosomiformes > Leptosomidae > Leptosomus > Leptosomus discolor. The sequence continues at coordinate 19,322,734 of NC_141402.1, read as the reverse complement.
AGCATTATACTACAGAATTTCCTTTCTGAGGAATAACGTAAGTGATCTGAGGTCAAAGAACACTGCCTACACATCAATCCCCAAACTTTCTTATTATATCCACCCCTGAAATAGTAATGCTGACTTGCAAATTATTTTCTCTTCTAGGAAGAGAGAGACAGTACACTATATTTTAATGGAAATATTTAGTCACATTATTCTACAGGGCCAATCACATAAAGGTAGCATAAACATAAATCTGAAGTAGGCAGTGACATCTATAAATCCACAGACCAGAAATTACCATATTTTGCCAGTTCTTCAGCAGGCTGCTGGATGTTATTTGTATAAGCAAGAAATACAAAATTGTTACATAAATAAATAAATTATGACGATTTCTGGAAGCCAACCTAAACTCTTGGTATAGAAAAAAATATCCTGTCATTTAAAAAAAAAAAAAATTGCTTTCCATCAACATTTTCACTTGCTGGTTTTGATAAAATGGGTTACAAAAACTATGGATAGAAAGATGCTCAACCATCAGCAAGTATCCTTATCATTAACAGTCCTGCAAAACATAAGAATAGCATCTTTCCTATTTGGTCCTAACTCTGGAAAGATTAAAGTGAGGAATAGCAACTCACTATTTGCCTAACGATACATACTTCAGTATGTTGGTTTCAGCTCTTCTTCTGAACAGGGTTGCTTTCTTAAATTGCAGTCTGTTTGCCCATGTTGATTTTGTTTTTGTTTTTAAAGTGTGTCAAAATATTCTCCTGGCTTAATGCACTGTATCCTGGGAAATACTTAGCACAGTGAATCGCCACACCAAATAGACATTTGCTTATGTGGCATTGCTGCCATAGATCTGTATCTATCATGTATTTTCTAGTTTGCAGTGTTCAGCACATTAATGTCCAATCAAAGCTGACGTCAGCACACAGATAGTTGTGATGTATGGCATACTGACATAAACACACAAATCATGTTGCCCCATCTGGGCCTGAAAATTTAACAGAGCTCCAGATCTTCCTCCAGCCCCATACAAATCTACCTCCTGCTTCTGGCATAAACTTGGCAGCTCTGGAGGTGAGCCAGGACATGGTTAGGAGGGAAGCCAGGAATGGGGAGATTCAGGGAAAGAGTTTGTTGGCAGCTAGAAGAGGTATTGTTTTAAATTACACTAACCCCCCCCCAACCAAAACCCCAACCCAGTCCTGGAAAGTTTTCAGTCTTGCTAGATGCACTGCAGCTTTTCTAAATTAGTTAGTTCAGCCAAAATGTAATTATTCTAACAACATGGTAGCAACCCTGTTGTGCAGGCTGGGCTGGGCATCCATTCTATATCTTACTTTGTGCTCACGGTTTCAGACAGACTTTTTCTTTTAAGCACAAACTTGCGATATTTGGTCTGAACCAAAGTGTACATTCTAAGCAACATCTCAAGAAAATCCATGTAGCGAGCTGGATATGGAAATGGGAACTATAAATATGTGCTTAACCAGCTTTTGAGAAGGGCAATTATGGAAAAAGATTGCTTTGTCCCACTAATTTATTTGCAGAATAAGCTTTGAGTAATTATTCGTGCATGTTTAAAAATACTTATTTATAAACACAGCAGTTCAAAATGTATCATCTTCCGTGTTTGAGTATAAAGCACGGTATTCTAACAACACAAATATATGTACAGCCTGTATGCTCAAACTTACATACTGAAATTAATACTGTGTGTTTCTACTGGATTGAGTTCTTATTGTACCACAATTTTATCACCACTACTATTAATCAAAGCAATTTTGGTTCATCTGGATACTGTATTAGGAAAAATATCTGTCTTGTCTACCCTGCTCTGATTTCTAGCTCTCTGATTTCCTTTCAAAATTTGTCTAACATCCAGAGATACGTCCTCCCGTTTTTATCTTGTCAGTTTCTAAAGAAATTAAAAATCACACAAAATTTACATAATAATATTTAAATTCTCAGTCCTTGCACTGCATCAAGTAAAGAAAAGAAAAAGAACGGTAAATTTTCTTAGAATGGCTTCAACTTTTCTACATAGTACATATAAACAATCTCAAAATTTAAAACAAAGACTTATGTAAGAGATCTACAGTGAGATCCACCCTGCACCTGAATAAATACATTAAGTTCTTGAATCACATGGGCTTCAAATATTTGCATTTGTATTCTGATAAATACATTAACATAATTTAATACTGATTTATATAAAAAGTTGAAAATAAGGTATTTTAAGACTATGTCTCTTTTCAAAGAGACATTAGGCCTGTATTTTGGTAGAGGGCTATATTTGACTTCTGTACCTTTACATTCTAGTAATCTAATCCCATCACTCGTTTTATTTTAAAACATTTAATTAAGAGTTAATACATTGAAACCTAAAATGGATTTCATTACCTAAAAAACTACTTATAACCAACTGCTAGCACTGGGACAAAACTTAACTCAGCACAGAACTTAAAGATGAATTCAGATACTCCCCCCAAGTCTAAGTAAAACTAATTGTAAGCAACAATTTGTATTCTTACCAACAGGTGAGTCCAGTGACCCTGACACTTCATTTAAAAGAAGGTCTCAATAAAAAACAGCAAGCAAGTCCATGCAAAGTAATAGGAATCTTATGAACTTAAAGGAAATTTTGGTGCACAAATTTTCAAAAAAGCTCAAAAATTGGTTGTGCTTTTTTTGTTTCTGTCGCGTTCTGTTGTAAAGCTGATGTAAGCTTAGTACTGTGATGTAGGCAGCCACACTGGACTACAAGGAAACACTGGCTGGATATTCAATAGATGAATTAATTCTTGATATTTTCTGAGAGGGTATCACACAATGATAAGGTAATGACTTCACAACAGATAAGTATTTACCACTTGTCATTACTACTTAATCTCCACAGGATTTTAAATCAAAAAGATAAATTATTAAGAAACAGGGCTTAAATATTTATCACCATTTGTTACTAATTACTGCTCAGAAAATCACAGAATTGCCCAAACATTTTATTTTGATAAAATAAGTTAGGCATTAGGCCCTTGCTCTAGTTTTATAGAAAGATACAGTTTGTGTACTTTTTCATTATTCACGAATACTGAAAATAAAAGATTAATAACCGCTCTGTCAAAAAGTGTTACATCAGTAATTAACAAAGACTGTGAAGTATAAAATTCTATACTTATTCTGACTCCAAGTTGATTAGCACTGTTCTCAGTGCTTGCACACACCAAATTATGAACTTTGAATTTTGGCTGTAAAATCAATGTACACTCAGATCACTGGAATATAAGATGAGCAACAGCACATTAACAAATTTTGGTATGTAGAAATCTGTATCCATATCACAAGAAAACTGAATACAAGCATGATGTCTTTGCTGGACAGCAGTTTCTACAAACTACAACCCCTTCAGTGATGAGAAATCTACATTTAGGGATTCTGACTGATTAGGCATCTCCTTTTACCTTTGAAGAACCTTATTGACTAAAACAGAACTTAAGTATAAATATCCGTTCATATGGCTGAAATCACAGAAGCGTTGATTTTAGTTGATTTGTTTATATGTTTGCTGTACTGCAATAGCTAATGTCAAGAAATGAATAGTATCTTTGAATAATTTTATATAAGTTACAAAAGCAAAGAAAGGACACGTAGTAAAGACATGAGCAGGTAATTAGATGCAAGTACTCGTAAAAATGGGAAGGGAATAACAAAGCATCTGTTGGCCAATATGTTACACGATGTGTTAATTCCAGATTCTGGTTGTTCTCTTAAAGTTGCTCTTAATAATGTCTGTCCTGACAGTCTACATATACTCAAGAGTCCTTCAACTGTGAAACTAGTTAGAACTAGTAATTTTGTTTCTTAAAAACTCAAAACATGTAGGCCATGGTTTCCTTATCTTACACCTAAAACACTGTCACTGCTATGTTATTATTAAATAACGTATGTCACTCTGCAACGTTATTATCAAATATACCAAATGAAGGTGTATTACACAGTACCCAATTAAAAAATTCTGGATACATTTTCAGGAAAAATAATCAGCCAGGAAACAAAAAAATTAAATATCACACACTAAAAAAATATTATCTTTCTATCTTCACTGAAGATGGGATGGCCTGGACTTGTCCATTACTTGAGCAATAAAAGAATCTAATGCCAGCAAACCTTGGCTCTACAAAATAAAAAGTATGTCTGTTCTGCTATTGGAGGGAAGACCTAAAGGCCAACAGTGGAATGAGTCATGACCCAATATAGATAAAAAAAGCAAGTCAATCACAGTTGCTGCTAAGGCCTACAAAGCAAAAGTGAGAACAAAGACTACATAGCTTAAATAAAACTTTCCATCTGTAGATCTCCAAGTGCTTTACAAAAGACAGGCAAGTGCTGCATTCCTCATTTACAAGTCATGTAACAGGCACAAAGATGTCATGGGAGTTGTCCAAAGTCACAAGCCATTCAACAGTGAGCTGGGAACCCAACTCACCTTTTCGTTGAAGCCCTGTCTACCCCTCTCTATTTGAGTCTTGGTTTAGGAGGTTGCATCCATGGCTTTGGGGTATCAGCAAAATATTTGGTGGTATCATGAAGACGATGTGGGAGTCAAAGCCCAGAAAGCTGGGTGCTGAAAATCCCATTATCATCTGGCTGAAAGAGGTGACAGATGTAGAGGGTATTAAAGGGTGACACTTTTTGAGCTGAATCCCTGCTCAGTGCTTTTCTCTTCTGACTATTTCCTTAGCATTCAGTAGCTGAAAGCACAGGCCGCATGTGACCACGCGCGGTTTTGAGGTGCAGGGCTCTTGCATGTGTGCTGCTGCAGTAGGTAGAAGAAATAAGCCTGATTGAGCCCTTCTCCAGGAAAGGTGAGGAGCTGGGAAGAAATTAGTACAAGATCTGGGCTGAGAGGAGCCCAGCATCTCCCCTGAACACTGTCTGGTCTTTTTTAATGAGACTGTCTCATTGTTATAAAAGCATATATATGGAAAACTGTATATTATTATTTGTCTTTATCACAAAACCAAAATGACCATTTGAAAAGATTTTTTTACAGAATTAAACACATAAAAGCTTCAATGCTACAAGCTGGTCATAGTGTAGTAGAAAATAAAAAGCAGACTGAAAGAATGAAAGTCATATCACAAAAGAGCCATAACAAAACTGCTGAGATTAATGTATTTGAGATCAACTGGCTTAACTAAAATCCTGTGACTCTACTGGGAATTATTCGTTATCAGAAAAAAGTTTAGGAGTTCCTTTTGTTGCCATTTTGCCTAAAAAAAAAGTCATTGCAGTTTGCTTACTAATTCAGAAAGGCTAACTATTGCTGCAACTTTAATCCTTTAAACAGTGAATTGCATTTTATTCACAGGTGACCAAAAAGATCCTCCACTACTATTTCAATGAACAGTACACAAATATCAAAAGGAACATCTAACTGATATTGGTAATCAAGTGGCAAGATTCTGAAATATAAAATCATTAAAAGAAACTAATCCCTTATTCAGTATAAAATTATAGGCTGTCATCAGGAGCAGGCTGGCAAAGCTAGGTCCAGATGGGAAACTGGCTGGGCAATAAGAAGAGGTAGGGTGGAAATGATGGGTAGGCTGGAAACGATGGGAACCTAAGGAAAGACATGACTGCTCCCTCTGCTGGCAAGGTTCTCACGTGCTTTAATTTTTAACTAATGAGTAGGCATTTCTTTAATTATTTAGGATCTAACCAATAAATAATGCAGAATATTCCTTCCTCAGTCTGTTGCTGTGTGTTTGCACATTTTTGAACTTATGGTGCCCCATTTCACTAGAATAATTTGCCATAGAATTAAGGCTCAGATGGATATCTAATGGGAGAGTTACTTTCTTTGTATTTTAATTGTTCATAAAATGAAAGGCAAGAGGAAGCTATTTAACCTTCGAAACATTCTATTTTACAATGTATACACATTTTGTATTTAATTTACATATTTCATAATATTACTCATCATAAATTGCACATCATATCGTACTATAATAACCCTTTTATGTAGCAGCAAGATACTATGAAATGAAACACTCTGCAACACAAACACACTAAATTACACGTCATACCAAAAAAGTGCCATTCTTCCATGAGTAAAATTCATGACCAGATAATTCAGTGATAATGTTTGCACTAAAACCTAATTAAAAGATGAAGATAAGTCATTCATTACTTGATTTGTGATATAAATTAATAGCTGCGGTAAGAACATTTAGAAAAAATCTGTTCTAGGATTTTGGCCTACAACCAGAAGCTCCCAGAACAGGAGGGATCAGCTTTTTTTGCCCACTGTTCTCATCTGAATCCTGGCTGAAAAGCTACTCCAGCTCCCAGCTTTCCAGAAGGCTCCATCCCAGGAATCCTCGCCTGCCATTTGGTTTGCTGATTTTAATCTCACAGGACTTTCTTACAGTGGCTCCACTATGCTGAACTGGCACTTGCTCCTAGAAGTGAGTTATTATTAAACTTGTAGGTCAATTGTGGCACTAACAACTCTTTGGAAGCTTTCAGCCACGGTGTACAATTTGCTGGTCTAATTAAATATTAATTCTAAGTGTTACATTCTGTGGCTAAGAGCTTTTATTTTCCATCATCAGTCTGGAAGAGAAAGAGGTTACAAGGCTAATTTAATCTTTTTTTTTTTTTTCCCCTAGCATTAAAGCTTAACTACACAGGCACAAAAACATCATTAAAGATGCAGTATTCCTTTTTATTATGATTATATTGTAATTAATAGATCAGGTCTAAACAAAAAGATGTAAAACTAGATCCTGAAATTGCAAGGTTTTTAAACAATACCAGAAGTTCATGCAAAAATGTTTCTAAGCAAACACTGCACAGAAATTCAATATTCAGTCATTTGAAAATCATTTAAGATGGGAAATACATACACAATAATTTAAATATAAAATAGTTTTACACATAATTATTGTTCTTTGTTCTGAAATACAACAGACAAACAGATAAACCCATATTTAATGCCAGACTCACAGGGCATTTTTGTCAAGAATTTGTACTTCTACTTACATGAAAAAAAATTTATTGCTTCAGAAAAACAACACTACCTTCCATTTTCTAACAGAATTACTTGCTTAAAGCAGATAACTACTTTGTCCTGCATTATTTAAAGTCACTCTTCTAATCTTTACTTATCAGTGTCCAAACGGGCTCAGTACATGAGCCTCTTCCCTTCTGCTTCCATAACAGTTGTGTCCATGTCTGGACACTGGGCATTATATTAACTACTTAGTCCAGTAGCCAAAAGATTCCATATGCTTGAACAGATGACTATCTCCATACTGTGATGGGATATTTAACTGTTTAGGTCTAATATTGCAGTTGAAAGATTTAGTTCTAAATCTTATCTAATTTTTCAAAGTTTTCGTACGTGTATTTTCAGATCGTATATAGAAAATGTAAAATAAAATTGCAATGTTGCATATAGTCATTAACTTTTAAAATTTAACATACTACTTTGGAATTTTTTTTTTTTTGATTAAAAGTCTGTTGACAAGACAGTGATAAGGATGTGGGTATAGTGTCCTTCTAAAAAGTAAAATTTAAGAAAATGAGACAGCTGGTTTAGACATGCAATTTTAACGTACAATGTGACTGTTAATCATAATATAGCTAAGTCAGTTAAAAGACAATTAACACGGGTACAAGAATATGCTTCACATGTATCTGGTATTTGTTTTTGAAACGGGTAGTTGTTACCAAATCAGAAGTGGTAGAGCCAGAATACAGCCTGTTGGCAAATACAAATTTATTTTATGAAACAACAAAATATTTCTATTTCTTCTGCAACTTAATTAGCCAATACTAGCAACAATAACAGAAAGTGAAAACAAAATTACTTACTGTCCCACAATTAAAATTTTGAGTTCTATATTCTCTGAGCTTCCTACTTGATTGTAATTTTAAAGATGCTTTTATGAATGTCTAGAATATCAAACCCAGAATATTCATACCTGAAAACCATGTGGATAACCCAAGAATACCTGTCACAAACTCATGACTGTCCATGTTTCTTTATATGGTTGTTAAACTGTACTTCTTGCATCCACAAAAAGCAACAGGCAACATTAAAAAGCAAGTAAAAAAAATCCCAATATAAAAAAATATAAAGATAATTTCATCTTTATAGTTTCTATTTTGCAGAGAATTTTGAAAGCTCGATTAGCTCTGATACAGAAACTACACGACACAATCTCAATACAAATTTGTGTGCAGCGGCTACCTCATCAAATACATTTGAAGGTTATTCAGCATTTTACACTTGTGAACTCTCAGAAGTGAAGAGTTCTAAGGCAGGCAATCACTCTTGGCTCTTGTCACAGGAATCAAGATTCCAAACTGTGAAAAATTCACAGGCTATAGGGGTTCACAAATTATAATCCTATATTAGCAACGGGTTCTAAAGTACTCTATTGCTTGACATCGAGTTTAGCTGCTAAATTACTCATTGTGAACACAAATGCTACGGATGTGAAAAGGTTTGTTTCTGAATTTTCCTACACTGAAACTACAGTAACTTTATGCACTTCAGTGAATTCAAAGTATCAAAACATTAATATTGTAGGAAATTAATTTTTTAACATACTGCATGAAATAATGAAAATACCTGGCTAAACAGAACTTCAGACTCTGAGGACAGGTTCTGTAGCAAGACTTATTCATACTGACTTTTCATTAGTCAATTAATTTCCCTTGGTACATGCTGACTAATACGGTTGTTAGTCCTTACCAGTAATACAGCTTCAAACTCAAAATAAAGAACAGCTTTAATAAAAGTGTTACGCTTTCTCCCAGTGAAAATAATAATCTACTCCAAAAAATATTACTTAACTGATGCAAAATTGGGAAGCCAAGGAACAGAATCATGAGCATTATTTAGCATTTGGGGAAAAGGATGGTTTTGGATTTACCAATGATTGCTAGTAATTAAAGAAAAAGAAGAAAATACAACAGGAAAATGTTTTAAATTTTAATTTAGGGCGTTTGCAAGTATAAAACAGTGACATTAAAGTCCTTTAAATCACACTCCGTAGCACAAAAAGTTTTGGGGTTTTTGTTTGTTTGTTTTGTTTTTTCTTAAACGCACAGATTATCGCATACAGAAGAGTCCTTACTTGTTTTTACAATATTTCTTAAATTTGGACAGTGTAACAACAAATGAAATCCCTCTTCAGTCTGCCCTCCTTGATCAATGCTAGATTTTGAAAATGGAAGTAATTTTCCCTTTTCAAATGCACCATCTGATTTCATAGGCACGATGCATTTTCAAGAAGCAGTAGAAAGACTTGAAAAATAACCTTCCATCAACTATTTTAATCATACTCGTAAGTATCTCAATATTTATTACCTGACAGACAGTGTAAGATAAGAGTATGTTCAACTGGTAGAAAATATCAATCAAGTAAAACTTGTCATACATCATCTGAATAAAATTCATAATTGGATAAGTTTTCAGTGTCATTTTCTTGAAATCCTCTTCCAGAATAATGTATTCCTATTTTTATGGTTGAGAAAAGAGAGTGTTTCTTTTTTCTTCATGCACTGTTTGCACTGGAAGTTTCGTCAATAAAACTCAAAGAATCTGTATTCTTTGGTGGACTACAATTTCTTTAAATTATTCTGAAAAAACTCTGTACAGAGTGTCTTTTACCAAAATACAGCCTTACAGAAGACTGTGAAGACATTCAGTGTCCCATAAAACTGGGTGAATAAACATCTTCTTTGGATAACTGTAACTCAAAGTTATTAAATCCAAGACAATGAATATCTGGAATAATGAAAGAGCTGCATTGGTGGATCTGTACTACAGAGGGAAAAGCATCAAGAACAAAATCACTGTTTAATGTTCACTCACCAAAAAGACAAAGCGGACATTAGAATGTAGGAAAAGTGAACAAACTATAATAGCATTATTGTATTATGTTACTGTAATGTAGTAAAATATGATTACAAGAAAAGTGACTGTTTAAAAACAGATTAAGGAGGCAGCACGAGAAAAAATACAAAACAATCAGAAAAGATAAAATAGCAACCCTCATCTTATTGCTCACCATCCAAGAACGAAGATATAATTTATGAAAAGTAAATTTTCTGAAAGACACCAGGTAGATTCAATTTGTGGAACTCCCCATCCCAGTACAACATGCGAAGTATTTGGTAAAACATATAGAAGAAACCAATCTCAAACTATACACACATATATATTTATACATATCTATTACATATATATATATATATATGCGCATTATTCATACACTACATATAAAAAATATAACTAGTCTTGGTTGGAAAGACATTGTCCCTGTCGAAAATCAGTACTACCAATTATGAGTTTTATTTCTTCTTCACTGAAGTAACCAGTACTGGGGGCTGACAGAGACAAGATACAGTATGAGTCACTACTAAAAATCAATTTTTTCAAGATAAAGCAGGTAAAAATGAAACTATTTCTCTGTGTATGTTATGCAGACAAAACGTTGATTAAAATGTGATTTTGAACTTATATTTACCTTCATGGAAATTATTTATGTGAAGGAAGTACTTGCAGACCACCTAATTAATACAGTTGGGAGGCAAAAGATAACACAGAAAATACAGAAACAGTAGTTCAGGGAATAAATGTAGAATTTACTATAGCTTCAGAAAAATAGTGTGCATTTTCTATGCCTTCAGTGTACTGACTTTAAGATTCAACAGAGAAAGCACATGCTAGAACTTACCCTGATCAAACTAAATACATATACAGAAATGCACTTGGAAAAAAAATCCCTCTTACTCTCTTGGAAAGAAAAGATATTTTCTTTACTTTTCAATCCAGCAAGAAACCTCAGCAACAGAATGGTGAGTAGCTGGGTTGTGAGAATGTGAGCAGCTGCTGTTATTATAACTAAAGGTCTGTCTACGGCTTGAGCCTGAGAGACCACATGTTCGGCTGTCCTCTCATCTCGCCATCCTCACCAATTAACTATTAACATGGAGGGCTGTACACATGCTCTCAGGGGCTCTTTAACAGGCTTCTTGGAGAGTGGAACAACTACACAGCAGGGCTCTGGGAACTGAGTAATGTGGGGTATAAGGAACCCTCAGCAGCTTTGCTCCTCCTAATGACAGTTTTCTCCATAGTTCAGTGCTTGAAGGATACATGAAGTTTAACTATCTCAAAAAAAAAAACAAATTAATGTTCTCACTCGTTAATTCTGCTAAGCAAGGATTCTGGAAATAATGTGGTGTTTTTTTTTTTTTTTTTTCCCTTCAGAATATTCTAGCACTCACTGTAAAACAATTCTGTTGAAAGTAAAAAAAATCAGTTATTTAAAAAATGAGATAGAATTTCAATCCTAACTCCATGGGAATTGATTTATATGGAATTTATACACCAAACCAAAAAATCAACTTCCCATGTAAGTTTGCAACAAACAAAAAACTTCATCCTTCAGTTTGTTTCTTAGAACACTTCTAGACTTCTCTAAAATACGATCATACCTTTTAATGACATAATATAAAAAAAAAAGAGTACAATGAAACTGATTTTATGTCCCAATTATGGACAGGTAATACCAATGTGTAAAAAGAAGGATGCTAAGTTTTATATTCACAAATTCTATTCATTGCATTAAATTTTACTGTCAATCTTTCTCAAGGCAAAGTGCCATCTAATATTTAAAAATAGCTAAGTGAGGAGATGGAGGGTTGCACTGCAACAGGACTATTCATACACTTTTGATTGCAACACTAAAACTAGAAAATCAACTTCATTTTTGAAGCAGCAAGTGCATCAGGTATCTAGATAAAGATATTTACAGGTATTCAAACACCTTTACAAAATGCAATACATAAGTGAGAGTCATGTACTTAGACAGGATTTAATCTAACGATAAACTCATACACTATGAAAACATTTTGCATAATATGAGGTTTATCCAGCATTTTTTTTACTATAATAAAATCAAATTAGTATCTAAAATTACAGGTTCTCTCCTCATTGTGAGTAATAACTTTGGTTTTGTAAGTTACATTACAACTTGCAGAAAAAGACTATCTACATTTTTCCTTTTGATATAAAAGTTTATTTCCAGAAGATACATTTAAGTCTCCATACACTCTCAGGAAAGGTGCTGTTGGCAGCTTCTGATTTTGCAGTTGGGAAAATTACTCTGATACTGTAACTGGTTTGCTCCTGGTCCCAATACAAGGGGATATTAGAATTAAAGAGTCAACCTGTATATTTCAATTCCTGGCTTTAAACCTAAGATCACACATCATCATAATGAGCATGACAGATGAGGAAGACAGAGGACTCGAATGTCTTGTACCGAAACTTTAAACAGCATTCTGAAGACAGTGGAAAGGTGCGTAGGGATGTTGTAAAAAAAGAAATCAAAAAAGAGATTACGAGCAGGATTCTTTTTGCTTTTTTACTGTTTCTGAAATGTCGATTGCTTTTCAAAAAAGACTAAGACCCACATAAGGCATAACTGTATCTAGGACGGTTTTATGCTTAGGTCTCTGTAGATTTTGTAGCGCAACTGTCCCACAAAAGTATAGAAACATTACAGTTATCGTATGTTTTAACTTTGCCCTTTGACCAAAAAGAGTACCCAACATGTCCAAAATGGGGTTTATTTTCTTACCATAAACATGGAATTTTTGCTAACCAACGTGTCAGCTATGAAATACAGCAAAGACAGCGTTCCTACCTGGATAAGGTGAGCAGGCACTGTGATGATGCAGGCTGACAAAGATTTTCTGAGGAGCCCTCGGAGAACATAGAGAAATTTTGTAAGACTATGAATATCTTCGGGAGTATCGCTGCTACAAATGTCATCACCCCACAACACTGAACCCAGACTCTGAATTCCTATCCGCAAAATATTCTTTTGTTTTTTCTATTAAGGAAAAAAAAAAAAAAAAAAGCCACTTGTTATTTTTTAAAGAGTAAGAAGAAAATGTCATGTGATTTATTTAAAAATACAATTTATAGAATTTATATCCATAATAATTACATAGTTTACATAATCATAGCTTAATCTCAGATGATCTTATAAAAATTACAAATGGAATGGCATTTTTTTTACTGACTGGATATCATGCTATGTCAGATAAGCAAGTACAAGTGTAAGAGACAGCATAGAAATACTGAAAATTACTAATTTGCATTCTTTAACCAGTTAAATGGAAGTATATTCTGACACAAAATCCAATAATACTATGATTTTTTCATGTCCTTTCTCTCCTCCATCACTGGTTTAAAAATCATGCAAAAGAATCTTTTCGCTCATCTCTAAATGGGTCCGCCGGAAGGGCCTCACAATAATCAAACACAACTTTTCCCTCTATTTTCAACTTTCCGCTGTGTTACTTTCATAACCTGAGTATTCTGACTGTTTGCTTCAGTTTCACTTTTTCTGCTACTTCTAAATGAACAAGGTTGGTGGCCTAGCTCACCAACGCATGGCCGTGTCACCATTTCAGAAGACTCTGTAAGTATCATCTACATTCCTGTCAACTCCTTCCAACTACTGAAGGAAAGTTTACCCACAGCTCTGGAGAAACAGTCTGATGGAGACATCAGCAGATTGTCTCTTAAGGACTACACCTTTCTGACAGTCCTTGACACGAGTGTTTCTGGATCTGCTTTAGTTAGGGCCAGGGTACTAGAATCTAAGCTGTTTTGACACGTAAAAGCCTAAACAGCCTCGTGAGCTACCTGCTGAAAGACTGCTTGCTGCCCTGCAGGACACTGGCAGAAGAGCATCCAACAGAGCCAGTGGCTGAGATAAAGTCCCTTTCCTGAAGGGGCAGATTATGAAGCCAGAGTTGTAATTTGTTTATGCAAAGTGAAATGTCAAGTCTCACGATCACAAATCTCATTTCTGCTCATTTGGTATGGCTTTTTCTGGGGATTTGAGAGAAGATTTTAGGTATATTTGCTATCATCAGCTGAGTTGTTGCTATCAACAATAAGCACCCTTGTTGAAAGACTTCCTGTACAAGGTGATCAAAAATACATTTCTAGAGTTCAGGGTTCATACTTAAAGGGCAGGTTTTTTTCATATCTATATTTTTATATAGATATAAAAATAGTAGTTTAGATAAATAAAAGCTTCCAGGTAATTTTCATTACAGCAAAATGCTTTGATAAACTGTAGAGATTCATTTCTACCAGCTGGAATGAACAGTAACTATCAAGCACAAAACATTGCACAGCTGCTCTGGAAATCCAGAGGAAAGGTTTTGACAAGACAAGAGGCTACTCTTATAAATACTTCCTTCTCCATATTGGACAGACAGAGCCTGAGTTGTGAAACACAGTTAGTACCACATGGCTCTGCACTTACCCAGATCTCATGGCTTACACAGCGAGCTGATCTGCCAATTCGCTTACAATCTTGGTGAAAGTGGTATATGTTTTAACTCTGGAGGACTCTTTAGGCTTGGGCTTTGCAGGCTTTTAGGCTTTACTTATGTAAAGTTAACTTTTTACACTACCATCTGAAGATCAGGATAATACGACACAATTTGACTTCTTTGTATGATATGTGTTAGGCTCGGATGTTCAGAGTTTTAAAAAGAACAGGAAAAACAGAAGCTAGTTTAATATTCTTTAGTGACTTCTAATCAGAGCAGATTCACACATTTCTTGATGTGTGTTTAAGCAATAGCAAAAACTCAGGCATTTAAGAAAATTATTTTATCCAGAAATAAGCGATATTGATCATGCAAAGATAGTGTTCTGATATTTCAAAATTTCACAGCAAACATACATAAATGCTATATAAACTTTCATGAGAAAAATATTTTTTTCTCATGAAGAACACCCTTAAGAACAACATACAGACAAAGAAAAACCAGTTCTCTTATTGGATAATGGATGACAGATGCTTGTTTTGTGATATTAAATCAGAAGACTTGTAAAAGATAAAGCTATTCAAACTCCAGATAATATCAGATATATTTATTTCAGCCAGTAACAGAATTTCTACTGGTGTAATTCTGTCAGGCCCACAAGGCCCTGACAAACAGCTTATTCCATAACTGAAATATAAGAAAAGCGTAAGTTTAATATTCTATAAAACAAGTCTGCAGTAAAGAGTAGGATAACATTGTTTTAGATACACCACTAGGTCTTTTATATTCACATTAGTTTGGAATTTTATTTTTTTAACCTTTTTCAGGCAATTTTTGTAACAACGTTTGCTTTGGCAGCAAGAATTCTGATTATGAAGAATTAAAAAAACCCAACCCCAAGCAAACAAAAAAACAATCGCCCCAACCTTATTACCCCGAAAGTCACCCAACTTGAGCTCCAAAGTATACCAAAGAAATGTTAAGGAAACATAGCTGCCAATGGAAATTCTTTTGTCAAACATGAAAACCCCAAAACATCCTGCAACAAACAAGTGCTACTCTGTATGACTTAAAACCATGCTCAATTCATAAAGGATTCATACTTAAAAGATCAGCAGCAAAGAGTTACTAGAGGGTTTCGGAAAGGATGTAAAATTGATGCTTGCGCTTCTAGGTTATAGGTCACCCAGACCCTAAATTCAGACCTAAAGAGATCTTGGCAAAGATGTTCCAGTCAGGGTGAACAAACAGGTAACTGCTTTGGTTAACTTTCCCCAACCTCAAACAGGAACTATTGCCTTAAGGCCGACAAAGTCACCCAGGACAGTCAAGAGATATTAATCTATGATGGCCAACAGCAGATGATCCTATAAAATGTTACATGTAATATATATAATGTTACATAACTATATAATGTTAACTAACCATACTAGGTCCTAGAGATGCCTGATGATTTTATCAGAGGTCCACTAAACCTCTAACATTAGTTTTCACTAATTTTCGCAATTGTGTCAAGCCTCTGCCACATTCTGCTCACTTTTCTCCAGACTGCTCTTCAATTACTGGTAAAAAGGAGTAGTAAGTCTAAGTATCATTGGCATATTGATATGAAAGTAGCCAAAAATATCTGAAAGCTTTACCAGTCAGGTTAAACTTTTTCTTTAAATCCAGATCCAACAAGCAACTTATTTCTAGACGCCCTTAGTCTAGAGATTTAGGAAGGATTATACTTCACAGTACAAAACCTGAAGCGTTAGTGGCATCAGCTTCTGCCATTCACAATCTGTGATTAATGGATACACTTAAAGTCAGTAAGTAAATCTCTTAAAAGTTCAATACCTCCCTGCTACAACTTGGCCCTTGCGGTCTTCTCCAAACTTCACGAAAGCCACTGCCAATAGGACCCACCCAAAGGGGAGAAGACTATTTGAGGCGAAAGGCATGCATGCACAAACTTCTCAAGCTTGTATTATTATTATTATATATAGGAAAGGACATGGGTCCAGAAGAATACAGGCTAGTCCTTACTCTACAGTCTTCCTGTCTGGCTACTTAAAAAGTAATCCTGAAGACTCAGCAAATAGAAGGGTATATGGAGCAGCAGACAGATGAATTTCTCACAGATCTGGAAGATAAAAAGATCCAAGGATGTTCTGGGCCATAACTACATTCAACTCTGGATATATTTTTAACAAGTGTGTACTATATACTGCTTCTAAATGTACAAAATTTGAGTGTACAAAGAAAGATGATGCATGGGGTAAAGAGGAAACTTAAAAGAAAGTAACAGAAATCGCTCTCAATGGATAAACTGGCCTGAAAAAGGTCTCTTCTTTCTAACTTCTAAAGCTTCACCTCAGAAACTTATATATGTCCTTTAGCAAACATGTACTTTTAAGTTCATCTCAGTTAAAGTTCTGGTTTTGCTTTATTGACACTAGTAAGACATTTTGAAACAATGAACAACAAGTACAGAAAATAACTATGCATGGTGTTTAATTTTTCCCTGCTTGCAAGCAAAAAATCCAAAAATATTGGCTCTGACCAATCTTCATTTTCTTTTACATGTAAAAGAAACCAGGAATATAAAAAGAACAATAAGAAACACCAGCCTAATCTCTTCGGGAGGTTGTTTGCTGGCTGAAGGCTGGCAGGGTGTTTGTTTCACTCAGTGCTGCTCTTTGCAGCTGGCAAGTTCTCGGGCTTCCACAGGACCTGTCACCAGGCGGGAGGTGCATCTCTGCGCAAGGTGCCGTACTGCAGGATGACATGCCTGCTGCCATGGCCACCACTGCGAGTGTCAGGGACCAACTGACTTCTCCAGACTGGCACCGCCACCAAAAGGAAGGCAAGCTCTCTGACAAATCACAGCAGAGACTAAACACTGAGCACAAATAACCTAAATTTATACACCAGTGTTCTGTGCAGGCAACATTTCTAAAACACAGAAACATCCATTCCAACACCATCTTCCCCGCAAAAAGGGTTTCTAAGATATTCAACCAGTAATAGTACACAGTCTTGCATTATATTCGTTGAGGCTCTCCAGCATCTATATTAATTAACGTCGACTGCAGTAACATTACCGTTGTACAACAAAAAAAAATAATTAAGTAGCAACGAAGCATCGATATATATAATTTATTATTTTATTTCCATCGACTCCAAAGGACTCACGTACTATTGAATATAACAAAGAAAAATAGATAGGGCACTGCTCAAATCAGAAAAGGGCTTTCAGCCTATGTTGTTACACTTAAAATGTTTTTGATTACCCACAGTATGATTTATGAAGAGTACAGAGATCTTTAGAAGTCTGGTAAGCTGTTTTAATTTGTAAGCTGAAATAGCATTCTTATTTCTTTACTTGTGTTTCAATGCTCTCTACATAAGGATGCACACCATTTAATTCATTAAAAAATTCACTCCAGTTAAAACAACACTGAAAAAATCTGGAAGTTTAAATGTTCAGTCTCAAGTGTGTCGAACACATTATTGCTAAAGCAATAGTTTGAAAAAATACTTAAGGGAAAATGTGTTTTGCTTAATTATATTATATTTGGCAATCCATTTATTACCTAATTGCACACACTATGCCTTTTACTAATGACTTACAGTTCTTTCTTGCATGGTCTGCATATCTGTAACAGGTAAAAACTCCAAATGCACATTAAAATATGAACCACGCTTTCTGTTTACTTTGCTTGTTTACTTCAGCAATGCTTAGAAACAGCTTGTTCCTTGTTACTTGTTCAAGACCTTCTTGTGCCACCTTTGAAATTTCATGAATCAACATTATTTACAGGATTATAGAGGAGCATGAGGGTCTTCAGTACCTGGGGATCAGAGCCATCAAAGCCTTCCTGGTAAATGATCCTCTGAAGGGACTGAAGCAGCCTTGTGTAAGCACTGTTCATATTACTGTTGGTAAGAAGAAATAGTTCAGTAACACATTTTAATACTCTCCTATATGTCTCTAACAGGTGTATTAAAAATAAATATAAGCAGGTGCAGCTTTCGGTCCAAAAGTGTCATGTAGAAAAAAGTGTCATAGAAGAAACAACCCAAACCTCTTTGAATAAAGTTGACATTGTAAGCAGTTGCGATTGCTTCATGTTAACTAGTTCAGTGCTCAGACATTTAGTGAAAGCTAAAATCTCTAGGGATTAAGAGAATTTAATTATGTCAGGCTCACTTAATCTAGAAGATTAATGATTTAATGTATCAACTTAGAGTTGAAATCATTACAGCACAGTACTAATCTTCTGTAACTGACAAAGACCTACCCAAATTCCAAGTATACCTGATGAACAGTTGACTTTCTGTTACTGAAAACTTTCATATATACAACTGCTATAACAATCCAAAACAGTAAAAAATGCAAGAGACAACATTTTCACAATTAAAAAGTTCATGTAGTTGATTTTATTTTTTTAGTATTTTTTTCGATACCGTCCCAGAGCAGAAGGCACATTCTGCTATGCTATGGTTCCACTTTGTATCTGTACACTACAGGTGTTATTACTGCTTTATTTGTATGACAGCAGTATTATGAGGTAGAATTTATCTTATGCATTATTTAGAAAACAGAAAATTAAAAAAACCCCACGAAGTGGTGGCTAAAAGTAGATTTAAGCAGACTTAAAACCAAATGAAAGTTCAGCAAATCATTTTGTCAAATTCTTAGAAGGTCCAGATACTGCACATCCAAAGCACTTCTTCAGATATCCATCCCAGCCATGCTCTCCAGTCCAACAACTAACACATATAAAGGACAGAAAGTCCTAATCTTTACTTTAAAAAAGCAAGCCAGTTGTTCACTTTTATGCTTTCTTAAATCCCATAAAGCATAAAGGCTTGTGTGTCTGGACTTGATGTAGATTCCTCACTCAGTTGAGTGTTTCAGCCCTTCTGTCTTTTCTAGTTTTGGCATGTCCTCCTAGTCCCACTAACTATCATCAAGCATTGTGGATTCAAACCTCCTTGTGCACTGCTTGGGAAATATGACAGGTTATTTTGAAAATTTTGCCTCTAAAAATATTCTTACTTGCTCCAATCACTTTATATGTCTAGTGTGATAAACAGCCCAGGTTGGAAGGGTCCTTGAAAGATCATGTGATCCAAACATTAATGAAGTTATTCCCATTACTTTAGTAAGAGCCAAAAATGTTATCCAAAGGTATTTTACTAATGAATACCTAGATAACCCAGATAAACTTGCTTTCATACTTTTGCACAGGAGAGGAGATAACTTCTCTGAGAAGCACTTAAGAGTTGCAAACATCTGTCTTTTACACCATTGCTTTAACTGAAGTTAAATAAAAGGGAGAGTTTCCAATTTAAATTCTGTTCATTTGTTTTCAGATTTAGTACCCTAGAAGGCTACTGGTTAAACTGATATACCTTAATAATTTAACACTCTCTACGAAATTCACAGCTGAAAATAACTGGCAATATATAATCTCAACATGACATTTAATGTGTAACGTCTGCCTTGCTGTACAAAAAAAGAGCATCTCAAACAGAAAAGAAAGAGTTAATTGTTGCTTATGACGTCAATTACTTTCCCAGCACTTAGCTGCAAAAGGAATGGCTGTCAATGTTACACCTATACTGTCTTGCAGGTGTCAGTTTGCAGGGTAGGTGGAGGGAAAGAGGGCTTTAGCCTCCAGGTAGCCAAAATGTCTCCTCTCGCCATGTCTTCCCATCATCACCACACACACGGGATCCTTGTTGCTTCCAGTGCTGCGATTTTGTCCCAGTTGTGCCAGAGCTAGAGGGAATCTGCAGCACTTGACAATAACCAGAAGCATTCCTGTATCCTTTTGGATATTCCTTTATCCCTTTGGAAAAGATAGAAACTGCTGCTCAGCAACATTAGGAAGACGTTTGCAACCACCTCGTAGCCACAGCCAGGAACACAGTATGTAGAACACAAAGATGACTGTGGTCTTTGTCACCACAAACTAGCATTTTCAAGTTTGTGTATTAATCACTCATTTTGCTTATACTACCATGCTATCTATAGGGATGCCAGAGAACATACTGCAGTCACAATACTTGCCAATTCCTGATTTGTTACTAACTTGTAAAAGTTAGTGGATAAAAAGAATAAAATAGCTAAAACATTAGCAGAATTAAAAGGTCCCAAAATTATAACAAACAAATAAGAGATTTTCAATTAATCCATCAGAAAAAGATTTGCAGCAAAGAAAGAATTAAAGAAAATAATGTAATGTGCATTATTTTTTAAAAAAAAATGAAAAATAGGTGCTGCTCTTCTTGCTAAAACATTAACAGTTTACTTGAATTTGAACCATGCTATGTAAATAAGGACTTGAAAAATATTGTTAAACATTATTCATAAAACCAAGTTGCATTACCCTTCTGGCAATGTTTGTCATAATATTTAAGGAAGGAAATAAGATATTTCTTATTTTCTAATTTCTAGCCTTTTTTTGGCTTTGTTACTAAACACCATTTAATTCTGATAATGAGTTTAAACAATTCCTTCTTTACTCTTTTTTTTTTGTTTAGCAATTTAGTAATGGATAAAGCAGGAGCTGGCAAGAAGGTATCCCGGTTACAACAGAGCCTCTGACTTTTCTGTTGATAGTTTCTAAGCAGTTAACAAAGGTTAGGTTATCAAGGGTATGACAAATAGCCTTATTATGTACAAGGAGACCCCATTAGGCAAGCCAGTTAACCTGTTTTATCTAAATCTATCAGTAAATCTAGACTCTAGATAAATTTATTCTTTTTCAAAAGCACATACATTCTTAGGGTAAAACGAGTACTGAAAAACCACAGACTAATTATTTTAGTTCCCTTGATTATCAAACTTTCTCTTTTGGTAACTGCAACTGCACAACAAGGATGGAAGTAGAGGGGTATTAAGTAAGCATTTTCTGTGATGCACAGAGTTATCACAGAGGATGTATCTGCCTTCCTGTTAAGTACCAGCTTTAGCTATGCAACAAAACGGACACCAGAATATCCTAGCAACAACAACTGCAGAAGAGTTGCCGTCAGCAGCACAACCCTGCTAACCTGTCCTAGCAGGATATAACTGCCCTTCCCTAACAGAAAAAAAAATGAGATAAGAAAGGGAAGTTTTATGCCTTCTTTTCACACAGAACACCCAGTCACATTTACTACTTCCTTTAGGAGAACAACGTTCCCAATTTGTTTTCGATTAATGTTTATCATGGGGCAATGGAGGACAGTGAAACCTAAGGCCTCCAAAGCTAGTCACCCTCTAACCGAAAGACAAAGGGAAAAGTAAGGCTGGTCAACAAGGTAAATTCTAGGTGCACCTAACAAGTTGCAGATCAAGTACATTCTTTGAGGAACATCAATAACATACAGAAGTAGAAGGTCTCTATCAGGTAAACAGAAAAAAAATCCACCCAAGGACAACACTTAGGGAATGCCTCGCTCGCATCAGGACATAGGTTAATTTAATAAAAAGAAATGCAATTAAAAGAATACACTGAACTTCTAAAATCTTTCTTTACAAGTACTAGCTTGTCATTGCAGAACAGCTGCAGTAGCTTATGACCTCAAACCAGAATGTGTATGTTGGGTTAGGTACGCTTTCCATGATGACTACATAATTTAAGGAGCCTCTTCAATGGCTGTAGTTCCAGGACTACAACAATTTATTTCAGCCTGGACTTAAACCATGCTGTGCTCTGCTACATTACAAATATTTAGAATGGATCATGCTAGCTAAAATAACGTGGAAACATTTTAAGAAGAGGGAAAATTTTTTCTTTCTCTCCCGCCCCCCCCCCCCCCCCGCTAATTCCTGATTTTTTGTGACTTCTGTTACTATAAAGAGGTATCATCCATCAGCAACAATACTATTTACTTATGTGAAATTATATACTAGGCAAAACTATCAGTTTCCACTTCCTCCTCAACCTCTTTTGTTAGTGACAAAAGCAAAACATTCTCAGATTTTACACAAAACAACAGACAGCACTGATTTTGGTATTTTGGTCTTCACTCCTACATGATTTAAGAGAAAATTTCATTCATGTCTTTACTGATACATATTTTGCAAAGTATATCCTTTAGAAAGTTATGAAATCTTTTGCAAACATCCCATAATACATAGTCTATTAATGTAAATTATTTCAATAATGAACTATACCCTTTCTTAAAAAAGCCTCCTTATTTTTGCAGGATTTGTCAGCTTTCAGTGTTAACACGTTTTATGTCAATCTTTTGATAAATTGAAAAAAAATTATAATTTTAGAGATTTTCTGAATTTCACGTAATTTTTGTAACATTTTTTTAGTTCCTTCCAGGCTATCAGTATTTTTTCTGAGGTACTATTAGCCTAACAGATTACCAAAATTTTGCAATGCTATACAGGTAATTAGCGTTATGCAACCAGGTGGGTTTTTTGGCCACGCATCTAAGACCATAGTCTGAGAACCTTATGCTTAAGAAATTATACCCTCTAAGTGGAGACATGCTAACTAGCCATGTCCGAGCTCCTAGTTCACGCTAACACAGAGTAAAAGAGGTTACCCCAAGCTCTCTGCAGGACCTTCAGGCAATCAAAGATGAGGTCTAATACAAATTGTTGACTTTTATTTGAAGGGTTAACTCTGACTATCACAATTACTTTCTTGCAAATCATTGTCTAGTTAATCAAAAGAACAAGAATTTTTACTGTTCTATGATATATTAAAGTTAGCTGTAGAAGCCAGAAGCATTGGATTGATTTTCCAAACAGTAATGCCAACAAAATAATATCCTTTCCCTCTCCCTTTGATAAACTTTCTTTAATGAAATCATCCTGACAGCACTGTGAGCTTGTTTTCGTTCCTTGAGAAAGGAATGCTTCCTTCAGACTTTCATCACAATATTTGTAAAAAAAGCCAGTACAAGCCTGTTGGGTTTCTATAAAAGCATAAACGTTTTGAGAGCAGTGAAATAATTGGTAACATTCATACTTAGTATCGGATTTAATACACTGTGACTAATGTGTATTAAAGAATCACAGAAGATAGGGATAAAAAGGACCTCAAGAGGTCAGGTAGTCTATCTTCTTGCCCCCAGGCAAGATGAACTACATCTAAACCATCTTTGACAGATATTTACCTAACTTGTCCTTAGAAATTTTCAATGATGGAGATTCTACAGTACTCCCAACCTGAGTCTGCAAGGCAGCTTCCTCTCATGCTAATCATTAGAAAAATATCTCCTTATTTCCAACCTGTACTTCCACCACTACAGTTTACTGTAGCCCATTACTGCTTGTCCTGCTTTCAGCAGACAACAGAGTTACTACAGAGCTACGTCAGATTTTAACATGCTTCAAGACTCTGCTTAATTTGTCTAACAAATTCCAATCTTCCGTCACGGGCCAAACATCCCAGTTCCAGACGCATACCCACCTTCACAACCTTCTCTAACTGATCTAGAGTTTTCTTGAAGGATGCTATAAAAAACTGGACAGCTCTGTTATGGCTGAGCGGAACAGAAGTACTTTGCATGTCTTCCACATTAAATTCCAGTTTATCACCTCCATGCTTTTTAAATTATGCTTTTCAGTACCATTAATTATATTATATATTAGATTATGTTATTTTTTTCTGGTATTTTTCTGAGCATTGATGTTACCCCACAGATGTCTTCATCTTCTCCTCTCCCTAAGGACAGGCATTGCTTTGGCCTTTTTGACTTTGTGGAACTTTGAAATTTTACCAATGAAATTCATTAGTTCCCAGCTTGAAAAAAAATGATGTCTTTTCTAACCTGGTCTTTCCTTATGTAAACTGAGTGGCCCAATTTGCTGATATTAACTGTGCTAGGTGCACATCAACTTGGGTATTGGAGTATGGGAGAAGCAGCTTTTCTCCACTTCCATCATTTTTTAAGAACTCCAGTTATAAAACAATGATGAACAGAAGCTGAAATTCTAATTCAGTTTATTTTTAAAATGCGTGCCAAAATTGAGTAACTGTAATTATGGGAAGCTTAAATCTTCCATTACTCTACGGAGAAACAAGCTTTATTTCAGAGGCTGTAACATCAAAAAATTCTTCTTCCCACCTTGTCTTAACCTTGACCTAGTGCAACCTTTTTAATACCAGGAATCCACAACCAGTGCTCTTTGTTGTCAGGAAAGTCAATAATCAAAGTCAGAAGACAAATGATCTACCGTAAATGAAGAAAGAAACGTACACATCTCTTCACAGTTCCCACAGATTTCCTGATGTGTTCTTTACTCCTCCCTGTCCCTTATCACATGGCATTGTGGTCTAAGAAAATGATGCTTAGAATAGTGGCTGTTACCTTGGTACCTGCCTTTACTATCAATAACACAATTCTTTCATTTCCTCAGGAGAGTCTTCTTGAAAGAGACCCATGTTATTGGTGCAGGAAGAAAGAAGGAGATAAGCCTTCCAAAATCCATCTTTATTTGATCATGGTCCTCACCTCATCACTCTGTGCTCTACCAATTTGCCAAGCAAATGAACTAAATTTAATCTTTCCATTAGATTAAAACTAAAAATGAGAATAGAATTCATATGGTAAGAACGATGAACTTTCGTCAGGACAGCACACAAGGAAAGTATCAGTTAAGCTTATAAAATCAAATGCATAAAAGTTAAAGTCCATTTCCTATATTATACATATGAGTTAATTTGATTTTAATGATTTTAATGTAAAATGTACAAAACTTGACAGCCATGTAGTTAGTGGAATTAAGCCCAGAGTTATGAGACATTCTAGTTAGCTACAGAAAAGAGAGAAAGGGACTTAAATTGCACAACAACAATATAAGCACTTGCAATCTATCTGTCAGATACTCTTGAGTCTATCTTCTACGGCCCTGCCACTAAAAAAAATATAATAATTATACATAATATATAAATAAAGTTGGTTCAAATTACTATAGAAAGCATAAAATACAAGCTCTCTGCTTTGTCCTGAAAGTGGGGTGGTTTTTTTTTTTTTTACAATCTGGCAAGAATTTACTTTATAAACCAATGAAATTTGATCGCATAACGCAGAAAGAAATTACAAAGATACTTGGCTTTTGCTTTTCTACAGCTCTAAGAAAGGTGCTTCATATTGTGCTTTTTTCATAAATCTCAGGTTTTATATCTGAGTATACTGTAATGAAAATCAATCACAATAAAGCGTACTGTACTACTGCTTCCAGGAGTTGGCCCTATACACGGGGATCTATAAAAGTAGGTATTATATAAATGGAGTGACTGGGCTGAACAAAGAGATTGCTAGCCTGTATTTGATGTTTGACTTGACTTGAAATGTCTCCAAGAAAGATACAGTGGACATGTGTGCTACAGGCTAATATGAGTCTTTGCTACTGTCACTCATTTTCTCTTGGTCTTCCTTAATTCATTACTGACAGACATAAACTATAATAAGTTATTCATTCAGAGAAGAGTTTATGATTTTTCTCTGGAATTGGGGGGGTTGTGTAAGACATAATTAGTGATTGTAATTCTATTCACAGTATTTTGTATTTTCCTTAGGTGAAGCTGTAGGATGTAAGAAGTAGAAGTCACATAATAAACTAATCTGATATAGCATTCTAAGCTATGTAGGTCAAGGATGGCCTGTCTTCTTAGCCCTTAAAACTGTATCTTCCTAAGACTGATAGCCACCTGACACACACATCTCCGAACGCTGATGGGGCATGGTGCTCAGGGAGTAGTTCACAGACAGACAGCAAGAGTTTTCCCCAGTCCCCACACTCAGCTGTCAGTAGGGCTGGACTGAACATGCAGCTGTGTCCTAGGCTGTCCTAGTAATGTCTGCCTTAATTGTCCCTGCCAACCTGCTTACTCCCACAGCTGAGGAGTCACTATACAGAGCTGTCTCTGTGCCACAGCAGCTTTGCTGCCACTCATGGCATGCAGCACTGACATGAGAACCACAGCTCAACGGCTTGTGAGCCATGTGTGGCTACAAGATTTTTCACAGCAAGTGTAGATGCAAAAATATCCTTTACTACTAATATACAGGCAAAATTTGAACACACAATAGAAGTAGGTGATATTAGAACTTACCATGTTTTCACGTTAGGCTGTAAAGACAATTCTTCAGGAAGGTAAAAACTGTGCCATTTTAGGGACTGAAGAAGTTCTGGAGACATTGTTTTAGAAACATCATAATAATGGCCAAACTTTGTAGATGTTGTTGGGCTGGCCTGTGGAAACAACAATACTGATTACAATAACCTATTAAATTATTATCTATCAAAAAAAAATAACTAGCAATACACTTGAAAGAAACTTCTGGGTTTTTTCCCTTTCAGCTTAAGTATAAGCTTCAAGTAGAACAACATTATAATATTTACTACTAAGTTTTGGTTCCCCTGATGACATTCTATAATGTGAATTTTTCACATAGAATTCAACCCTTAACTGTTCCAAGTTGCATCACCAAAGTGCAGTCAGATACTTAAAAGAATGTATTTTTGCACATGTTCTAGACAAATGAACACAAATTTCAAAAGGCCAGATATATGAAACATGCAGACCATAACACGTTCCAACTATCTGATTTTTCAATATCTGGGAATTATATGGCGCTACAGAAACATTTTCAGTTGACTTTGAAAATGTTTCACTTTATTTGTGATCAGTAAGAAAAAATACCATTACCTCTTCATACATCTGATTTTAACAGAAAATTGTAATAAAGACAAAATATTTAAAAGCTATTTTTAATTTCTTGAATTTTGAATAAACAGCAGGCTGAACTTTACTCAGACATCACACACAATAACCATAGATTACTATTTTGAAGATACAATC
Organism: Leptosomus discolor; assembly: GCF_034619465.1. Lineage (NCBI taxonomy): Eukaryota > Metazoa > Chordata > Aves > Leptosomiformes > Leptosomidae > Leptosomus > Leptosomus discolor. Next base: position 19,295,543 of record NC_141402.1, on the reverse strand, counting down.
AGCTCTTGATTTCGGATACATAAAACATCACAAAACCCCAAAATCTAATATACACCATAGCAGGAAGTACACATTTTGAATATATTATGGTAGTGAATAAACAGAGGAAATGAATGTATATTTTTGTTCCACATTAATGGAGCTCAGCACACAACCTGCAACATTATTTGAATTACACATGTAAAGTCAAAACCCCCTAGATTGTTATAATATGCAGTATTCAAGTATGTAGTAGCTGTCTGCCACAGGATTTCAACAGCTTTTGCTCTTCATATAACAATCCATTTTCTTCATCTTTTCTGTCCTTCCCACTAAAAAAAAAAAGTTATCCTGGAAAGAACAGCCACACAGAGTAAACCTCAGAGACAAGTTAGTCTCTTCCAGGGAAGGAGAACAAGTGGCACAAATGTAAACCACTATATAGTATTTTGTCACGTACACGCTGTAAAGGAGTAATAGATTACCAAAGCAATATTAAAATTGATCTTTAGGTTATGGCGCAAACACCACTATGCTCCTGATCAGGTTCTCTCTCATCACCTGTTCTAACTCTTCTGAGGAAAAAGAAAGGTCATTTAGAATAACTGAACAAGTTTCGTAATCAATCAAACCCACGGTATTTCTAACTGGTAAGACACCTGGTCCAAGAAAGGCATTGGATCCCAGACTTTTAACAGGAGCTTTGTAGGTGAAAAGGAAGATCACCTATTAGTTTATTTTGAGGACAACTTCCCTAAGCCTGGACTGCATCCAAAGTGTGCATTGTACAATGCAGGACTGCGTGAAAACATTGTAAAGTCTTTTTCTATCTCCCCACTCCAAGACTTACTGCTAAGCTGAATCCCCCGCCAGAGCCAAGAGCCACCTCACATATTAAACGATAAAGTATGAAAATAAAATTAAAAACCTCAGTGGTTATGAAAGAGAATGAGTGAGACAGAAGAGGTAAGAGCTGAAAGTAAAGAGAGATGTTGAAGACATGTTCACACTGCAGAACAGAATGCCTTTGAGAGGTTCTTCTGAAGAGAGGTTTGTATTGATAGGTAAAATGAAATGCCATTTTCTTTGTACTTAAAAACATGGAATTACTTTCGAAAAGTTCCAGACATACCCCCAATAATTTCAAAAGTTTCTCAGTAGTTTCTGTAGCAACTTAAGAACATCCTATAAAAGGATTTTTCTTTTAATCAGGCCAATATATACCTTTTATCCGCTATCTGAAAGTTGAGCAGGGTTGTGCGTGTATGCAATGAAAATTCTTTGGAACAACTTCTGCTCCAATTTCAACATCTGCTATTCTTGCTATACACAGGAATGATGATAGGTGTATTGAATTATTACAATAACGGGATCCCAATAATTTTTTTGTGCGTTGCGCAACAAATTATTTAGTTTGAACTCCAATTATTACAGGAGCCTCGTGGTTTTCATAAACCTTGGTCTTGCTAATAAAGTACGTACTGTAACAGTAAAAAGAAATACAGACAAGGCCATGTATTTACAGTTAGCTTTCTGAAATAAATCACGCTATGCATTTCTGCAATTTTATTTCATGTTTCATCTTACCAAAAATATATTAAACTGTTAAGATTTGATTAGAATTATTTGGTTTAGAGTAAATATTTGGAATTATTTGATTAATGGATGCTAGGTCTGGTCAGTTATCAGAGATTATCAATAGTAACAATAATACAGTATCTTTCCTACAAAACCAATAAGAAAATCAAACTAACCCCGAACTTTTCATTAAAACAAATAATTAGGTTTTGATTTTAAAAACACACAAAATTGCTCACATATATCTAGTCCTAAAAGGCAGATCAGTTTTACCCATAAAAAGATAGAACACATTCCCTAAGTTAATGTTCCAATTTATTTATCAGCACCTGATTTTTAAAGAAGGAGGTCCAAGAAAACAAAACAACCTATCAAAATCTAAATATTTTCAGTGTAAAATGTAACTTTATTTAAAACGAGGATTCTGAAAGCAATTTAAACAGAGGCTGTTCTTTGGCCTATAATCTATTCTTTATCCGGATTACAGATCAGAATGTTTTTACTGCAATCTCTGCCAGAGCTCATCTTTTTATTGTGTACTTCCAAGCCCCCTTAATGTTTTAGAAAGGCCTTGACTAACTGAACTTTGATCTGATGTCTTCATTGAGAAAAGCTCCAGGTTGCCCATTTCAGATGCAAATCCTTACTGAGGCCCAATAGAGTTTAGTAAAGACAGCAAAAAAGAAGAAACAACAAGTTTCCAGGATCCTCTTTGAGAATCCTGAGGCACATTGGTGTCCTTAATCCACCCTGCTGCATGGATTAAGGTAGGTGATAACCTCTCTTGATTCAAAAGAATAAGCACAGTGCCTACAAACTGGGTGGAGACTAGGATTTGGCTATAATAAAACACCACGCAATAAAAGCTCGGTCTATGTCAGAAGCCTATGAATAGGCCTCAATGTACTGCATTCCCAGGCTTAGCGGGGAAGCTTGCAAAAAGCCTACCTGAATCAAGTAAGCATGAATAATCTGCCTTAGCAGAATGACCATGGAGAGTGCGAAGCAGAGACTTTCCATTCCTCTTAAGTTTGATCTGATAAATTTATTAGTGGATTGGAGGCTCAAGCCTGTTCTTTCCTGGATTCCTATTTTGCAGAAGGAGAAATACACTAAATTGTCAGTGAGCAGAGCGTGCTTTTATGCTACCGTCTGCTGTTAATGTTTCTAATTGCAATACTAATGTGCTAGAAATCTCAGATTTAGGATGAATCAAGGCAGAAAATTGATTTCATGCTGTGACAGTTTATATATTGCCCCAAGAACATAAGCAGTTCATTCAAAAAAAAAAAAAAAGAAAAAAGAAAAACCCCACACTGTCTTGCATTGCAAACTCGGCTATCCATATAGTCAAAAGTTTAAATGAAATTAAGCTCTGATACAGATGAAAGTAACAAACTGGCAAAGGCACATCAAGCACAACACAACCTGTTACTCTAACAGATTTCTTATAAATCTGTCTTTTTCTGATATATAAGGTATATGGAATATGTAAAGAGAAACTGTGATAGTTATGAAGAGTACTAATATAAATATCAAGCATAAGAACAAAAATGAGTTACCTAGCTAGTCTAGATAAGGTCTAATAAATGCAAAGGGGATACCTGAACTATTACTGAAAATCTCCTATTAGAAATAAAAACTAAATTAAGGATCAAAAATACCAGAAAGACAGCTTTTATTCAGCATTCTTACTTCATGTAAAGCCAGATATTGTATGGAAAAGTTTTCTGCTAACATATTTAGAGCTCTAGTTAAAAGTAAAGCTGTTTTCTCTCTTTCCTACTTGAAACAATTTGACAGTAGCTTTTGAGAATGTATTAGTTTATTAGTTCAATCATTTTGGAAAATATGCCTTCAAATTTTATTCAACATAATCTTTTTACGCCAAAAGAGAATTTAAAGAATAAATCACAACCAAAGTTGTTAATTAAATGATAGTACGAAGTGTATTAAACATCCAGGGTGCTGCAAGGCAACATCAGGTTTTTCCTCAATGAATTATATTCACCAATCAAATTAATTTAGCACAGCACCAAAATTTTATAACTGCATTAAAAAAACTTGAAAGATATCAATTTAAAAACTATTTTTCACTAATTAGAATATCCTGAGGAATTTTAGGTATAGAAAGCTTAGACTTTTATTAGCAAGTTGTAATTTTAAAAATAACTTTAACATACACATTAAAAATATTGTACCTCAAACTATTCAGATTTATCAGCATCCATTTGGAAAGCGACAATGATAACAAGAGAAATAACCCCCAAAAGAAGGACTATTTTATTCTGTCTTGCATAATTAAATTTCGATAATTGAGGACAAGTACGTTACATGTTATAGAGAAATATATTAGGGGAAGAAGTGATTACTTCTATGGAGTTACAGAAGACGAGTGCACACCTAACTGGAATATTTATATGTTTTGCTATTTTGTTAGAACATCAGAACACTTTATAACAACATGCAATTGTTTCCATATCAATATATGAGGAATTCTGCTAGATTTTAAACCAGACAAATTATTTTGGGGATGGTTCAGAGTGGCACAGCAAGCTCCACAATAATAAAATTGATGAGATTATATGATTACCCTGGAGGCTGTTTGATTTGGCATGTCACCATATATAAGTCTTTTCTGACACAACTATATAGCCATGTCTGTGCAATTTCACAGAAAACCAAACATGCCAAGCCCTGTAAGATCATTTTGTCACATTCCAATTATGTTTTTTAAGAATACGACTGAACTTACTCGGCAGTTATGACTACATCTAAACCAGAAATTATAAATGTAGGCTAAAATGTATAGACAAAACAAGTCTCTTTGTTCTGGATAGTCAAAAATGCTGTAATTTCATTAAAGGCTGATTGTGCCACTGGATTAAATAAGAAAGTCACCAGCCACAGGAGATATGTTATTCACAAAACACTAATAACTGTAAACTCAGAAAGACTGACCACTGGGCTTGTTTCTTATATTCTCCCTGCACAGTGATTAGTTTCTAGTGACAGTGAAGCTGATACAATCTCAAGTGCTTACTTTAGTTGTTATGCACATGGATAAGCAGGTCAACAGCTCACTAAGACACAGCACTTTCACTACAGAGATCTAGTAAGTACTGTTGATTAAACCGACTTAAGTAATTGGTGTACAACTAAATTTGGGGAAAGTTTCTAAGTGACCAAATTATTCAAACTTTCATAAAAAGCTGCCGCAATTTAATAACACACATTGAAAAATCTCATGGAACATTAATGTTTGGGGTTTTTTTACTTTTAACTAAGATTGTCTGTATTGAGTTTTACAGTTCCTGCAAACTCTCAAATTCCCTTTCTCTCTGTACCTCTAGTAATGAAAAAAATACAGTGGTGTATGGTAATTTATTCTCAGGAGGCAATCCTGTAACACTGTCCATTAGCAGTTCTGTTGTCTAGATTCTACTGAAAAGCATTCACTCTGCAAATTCATTTCGTCTGCAAGAGGGAAAAAAGTATGAAATACTGATTACCTCCATTTTTGGTAAATTTTGGTAGCGCCAGGCTATTTTCATAGAATCCTGAAAATCTTCAGACTTAACAGCTGTCACTTCTTCTCCCAATTCATTTCTGTAGGCATCATCAAGCAAAGGGGCTGGAAGTTCCTACAGGTGGAGTGTGAAAGAACATCAGCTATCTACAACAGGAATGGCAGTTCAGATTTTTATCCCCCCCCGCCCAAAAGTTAGCTAATACAGTTAATATAATGAACAGCTGTAAAATCTGTAACAAGACTTGATTAAAATAACTGTCCTGAAAGACTGGCTCCTACTAATACTGAGCATAAAACCCCCCATGTAATTATTATGGGAAAAATGAATTATACAAATGTAAGAGAATGGAAATATCCCATTGTATACTCTACACAAACATCACATCTTGAACAGCATCCATATTCCTTTTTTTTTTAAACTTTCATTAAAGGTTGATCTTCTAAACTATTCTGTTCCTGAGAATAGGTAAGTTCCCTGTGTAGTGAATTTAAGCCTATTTTATAAGATCACCTCTCTTTGTTAGCTTCTGTAAGTCTTTCAAAAGTATTCATCAGACCACAATAGCCTACAGACACAGGCTGAAGACAACTGTAACAGCATGGTTTGAATTTTCTCTTCTGCTAACCATTAGTCATGATAGCTACTAAGGACGGATACCTCATGAACACAAACAAGGGAGTAAAAGTAAGGGGTGAATATTTAATCCCGGAATCTTTATAAGATTCTAATGCAAACATTTCCGGCTTTTTTTTTTAGAAAAAGCATTGCACATAGGTGAATTTATTTGTTCTATGAGGACAGAAACGCAGCTTTGACTTAGACCTAAATTAGGAGCAATGTTTTGTTACAAACTTTCTGCTTTCTACCTTTGTTGCATGGCTGAAAAAGTAAACAGCACTGGGTGGATATCAAGCACAGCATTCAGAAGTTATGCACTGGGCTTCTACACCTGCTAGAGGGATGAAGTGCAACCAGGTTTTCTGACCCAACTTTATCACCTATCCACGTAAACTGACTTATCTGCTTAAAATAGATCAAGACTCGTTTGAAAACTAAGTTTTAATTAAGCAAAGACTCTTGAGAGAGAACTAAGATGTGGTCTCAAGTGTTAAAAATACATAGAGCTAGCCAGTAGCTCTGTTAAAATGTATTAGGTGTGAAAACATAAAAAACAAATTTGAAATCTTTAGAAGAAATCTCGATCGAAGTATGGGATATACATGAAATACTGAACATAGGCTGAGCTGATACTGACCATAAACACCTAAATGACATTCACAGCTTTATGTAGGCAGACACGGTACAAATGGACACGCACAGGCAGAAGACAATTAAAGTTTAAATGAATCCATTTTGGGGTTAGTATTACGCTAATTCACTATTAAAGAATACAGAAGAGAAAACCTGTATATAGTTCAAGACGTACTCTTATGAACAATGTGTTATTTTTGTTTCTCTAGCGTAAATTAACATACCTACAATTATTGACAAAACTGAGAACAAATGTTTCTAATTTCAGGACAGTTGTTTCTGTCTTTCACTGGCTGGTCAGCACACCCTCTGAGACAAAAGGTAACAAGCTATCAAAACTTTTATGTGGTTTCTTCAATAAAGTTGCAGAAATAGAACAACTGTACCTACGTGTTTCAGCAGCTAAGCTGAAGATGCAAGACACACCTTTGAGCAAATTATTTTATTTACTTTCTTTTTGCAAATGAACTGCAAAAGCCTGGTAAAGTCTCTTCATGAGAATGGTTATGTACAGAGTTAAATGTTCATATTTCTTACAGGTTGTTTAAAAGATACACTTGTATACAATAAACTCTTGTTACTGCGGCTGTAAACATTAAACTTTATGGGTAGGAAAGCTACATGAACATTATAATTTTAAGTTAGTATTTACGGCTTTCATTAAATTTACAGATTTATAAAAATGTTTCAGTAAAAAAAGAAATCTACTTTTGTCAAAGTTTCCTTATATCTACCCAGAAAGAAAGCAGGGAAGCTTTCAAATGAAAGACAAAGATTTTTGACAGATAAGAGAAAATGAAAACAGAACATTGTACTGAAAGGTTCTGAGAAACTATTAACACAAACATGAGCTGACAAGTACACCAATGCATTTCACATATATGCAGATACAAGTTATTTGCATTTACTTCTAAAAGCATTATATAAAGGATTTTTCTAAAAAAAGATGTTATTTTGAATTCCTACTTTTGTAACTCAGATATCCATAATAAAGAGTTAATTAATCTTATTTTCCAATTAAGGTGCTATTTCGAAAACAAATTACTGAACAGTTAAACTACTATGCACATTTAATTTCTAATACAGTTATTCATAGATTTGAGCCGGCTAAGCTGAAAAGGTCTTTCTTTTTCAGTGAAGAGCTGCTGACATGCTATCATCTCAAAATATTGCTCAATTATACTAATCAAAAAAATAAATAAAGTCAACCTTCATTTAAAAAGTGGGTTCTGTAGAGGAATAACTCTTCAGGCCAAACCAACATGTCCAGATACCTCTTCCTTTCGTTCACCGAGATCATCTGGCTCTCAGGTACTATCTGCAACTTTTATAGTGGTGAGTAACCTCTGTTTTTCAGCCACAGTTTGGAAAAGAAGGTGAAATCCTGCCTAAGCATTTCCTCAAACTACCTGAGCTTGCCCCTGTTTCAGATCCCACCACTGATACAACAAGCTGCTACCTCATCCTGCTGTAGGGCAGGATCACATATCCGCAAACCAAAATCCAGGAAATGGCGTATTTTACCATTCACCTGTACTGGAAGTAAAGAGCAAAACAGCACCAATATTTTCTTAAAGCTCTTTAATATTTTTCTCCTCTAGAATCACTGCAAATGCCTGTTACTTGTACTACTGGCTCATTGTTTCAAAACCCGCCTGGACGCGTTCCTGTGTGACCTGCTCTAGGTGGCCCTGCTCTGGCAGGGGGTTGGACTAGACGATCTTTCGAGGTCCCTTCCAACCCCTAAACATTCTGCTATTCTGTGATTGTTATATAATAATTGGCAAAGACAAATTTGAGACAGGGACATTTAGCTATACACATTTGCCTTTACACAATCACACAGAAGGTACATTTTACACAGAGACTGTATTTTATGCTAAAATAGAACAGAGGTCAAGACAATAAGGGGTGAGAAGTTCTCCAAGCATTACTGATCAAGTCCAAGCTACTTCGATCCTCTCATGTAACACTGAAAAAAGTTCCCGCATTGCAGTCAAACACAGAACAAAACCTTCTTACATGGCACTATATGGAACGGAGTCATGACAAATACCAGCTGATGACACCTGAGAAGTTCAGTCCAAAATAATCGCCAGACACACTATCAGTGCAACACATTTAGGCACTGTGGAACGCCTTAACTGTTGCTAAGAACGAAGCAGATTAAGAGATCAAGAAAACATAGTTTCACCCGAAGCCGATAAAGATTTTGGCTGCCAGAGATGAAAACCTGTCTGAGTACCCATCTGAAACAGCCTTTTTTTGCCAATATAGTTTACTTTTAACTTCTGACCTAATAAAGAGATTTTATTCTGACATAATAAAAACTTCTAACAGTATAAAAGGATTGTTTAAACATGACTAAATTCACAGAAAGCGACATGAGAAAACCCATGACTCAGTATCATGGCAGTTAGCATATGCATCAGCTTAGGTCTGCTTTAGGCTGCCTTTTCCCTTGTTGCCCCACAGAAGGAACCAGGACCACTTAGAAGAACTCTCTCATACAAAAGCAAATCTTATTTCCTCAGTTGCTTTTCCAAACTACATTTGCCTAATAACTATCACGCTTAGCTGAAGAACGTTTCTTAGATGCACCACATCCTTGTCCCTATGCAAGAAACATGTTCACACGATGCACTGTGACTTCAGACATTTCTGGGGCTACTAGGTCTCACAGCCATATAATTTTCTATCCCAACAAACACTCTGCTCTAAAGCATGTGGTGGTGGTGAACTTTATGGCCTCTTAGTAGGCTTCGTACATAATTCAGCTGCAATCTGGAAAAGGTAGTCTGCCTTTGGAGCTGACTGGTATTTTGAAGATCAATTGCTTGAGCTCCACATTAACTCGGTTAAATACATTCCAAGATTAGGTACTTAAGCACTAACAGGAAAAAACATTCCAATCCTATTTATGGTCTGAGTATACCTGTAATCTGAACACATTTTAGATAAAGATTAATGAACATTAATAAAGATTGTTTATCTCCAGATTTGTATTATAACTCTATCACTTTTATCCCAGCTTCTGTTCACCCTTGTTTCCCTCCCATTTACACTAAACTGCAGGAAAGAGAGGCAGACGATGCAGTTGCTGTTTGAAGGTACTAGAAGCCAACATACATGCCTTCATTAGCCTGGTGAAAGACTAAACAGAATACCTAGGTGATTGCTAATGCGCTTTATGGGTAATATTGAAAATACCGAAATTGAAAAGATCCAAACATTTGTTTTTATCTTCATAGCCTCTTTTCATCTTCATGATAACTAGAACTGGAATAAAAGCCTTTCCCCTCTTCTGACACTGCAAATTAAATGCTATTCTTTGTTTCAAGGAAATAGCTTTTTCCAAACCTGCCCGAGTGACACAGAGCACCTAAGTGAGAAAATGTCTCCAGTTGTCACAACACAGGTATATTCTCAAAGATAAAGGCTGGCCGGTTGGATGCATACTTCACAACTTTTCAGTGTCATCAAAGGTTTCATGGCTGTCCAAGAACTACAAAGGATTCCTCAGTTCTCAGATTGTTCTTAAAAACAGAAGGAAAAATAAAAGAGTTAAGGGAAGGGTGAGGCAGATCAGCAGCCAAACTACCTACAGAACACAGGCTTCTTCTGGCCCAGCTATACAAAAACGGAACTGAAACTACACAGCAGAACACATCCGGAGAGCAGTGGAGGGCATGGTTTCTATGACCGACATTTAGAGACGGCTGAGCCTGAGCTTCTCCTCAAAATACCCGGGTGTGTGAGATTCAAGAGCGGGGTTTTAGCACAACTCCCTTTCTCCCAGATCCATTACAAACTGAGAAACAAAGATACTAGTTTCCAACAGTTGTATTAAATCATTATTTATGTTTGAGAACTGTACTTCTCCGTCATATATAAAAAGCACCTAAATTCTGTTGAAATTATCAGAATTTAGAAAAGGATTTGGGACTGTGAGCCTATTTAGTATGAAATAAATGTATATTCTTAGAATCACAGTCAGCATTTCAAAGGAATACAAGATTATGAAAACGTTTAAAAGTTACTTCCAAAATTTCATCCAGAATTTGGAAATAAAAGTGTTATTTAGACACAAGACTAAGAAAAGGAGAGTTGATTTATCAGCCCATAATATCTCTATTTAACCTATTTCTGCTTAAAAATATCTCAGCTCCCACATCATATAGCTTTGAAAAGCTTTGGGACTGACAATTTAGTGGCATCAGTGTGTCAACTCCTGAGAACTGTTACATTCTCCCAGGCTAAAAAAAAGACAAATCTCTCATAAGGTATATAAAAAAACCAAGGCATGTAGCAGTGCATAGTTAAAATAAAAAAAGAGAAAATATACAGCAGTTCTTGGGGTCAGCTAAAATACAAGGCTTTGCTACGCAGCATGAATACACAAAAAGGCAGACAAGTGCTAAAGTTATGAAGTGCGGTTTGGTTGGGGCATTCGTCTGTGTCTAGAGTGAGATGTATTAGGAAGGAAAGAAGAGAGAAGGAAGCTTGTTGCTATGTTTTGAAATAAAAAAAACGTTTTGGGAAAAATTAATTTTCTAAAGTGCTAATACTAAATGACAAGGCAATTAAAATAATTTTGTCTCCTACAAACCAAGCTTCTGAAGGTTTTATTGCAAACATGAAATAATCTATTTCCTTAATAAATCTTTTATCTTCGTAAGAAAACGGTGTACAACCCGTATCTGCTAGGTCTTTCTCTGTTTGCTGCCACATTACTCTGTCTGCCTTGTTTTGGCAGATGCACGAAGCAAAATCAGATTCTAACAGTTTGACCTCTCTCACTTCTTATGTTCTCTAGGGGATAATAAAATCCAAGATACAATCCCACAGCAGTTAATGAAGCTTAACCTCACACCCTCTTAATTACCAATGCATTACACCAACTATAGGCATCATACTCCTCTCTAAGCTATTTTACAATGCTAAAGAAGTACTACTGTGCTATTATTTAGCAACATAATCCAAGCTGTATGTGAAATCCCTCTTATATAAAATCCTTTGATCCTTACGGGTTTCAATAACTGTGTAATTAATAGTACTTAAGAGTTTAAAACAGTATCTATTTATGTATCAATAAATATGTTGTTCACACGCTTTTATGCAACTATTTTGCAAAGCAATATCATCACAGGTACAATTAAAGAAACGTGAAATAAAAAAGACATTAAAGGGAGTACGATCTGCTGTTTATCTCTAACTGCAATCATATTTAAGTAGTTTAAACTCACATGAATTTAAGGCTCTTTTTCATTATGTTAATTTTTAGTATTTAAAGGATACCAGATGGTAAGTCAGGAAGGGTAAATATTTTCTTTTCAATAATGTATTATATAAATGTCAGTTTAAAAGGCCCCCAAAAGGCGGGGAGGATTCTATTTTGATTGTAAACACTTGTGAAGACAAGGTCTATTGTTAAAGAACACAAATGACTGGATACAGAATTTTTCTCCTTTCAGTGGCCCTTGTACAACAATTTATTTCCATCTCTAGGTAAGGCTGTTCTATGGAATTTTTCCTTTGACATTCAAAAGGACCAAATGGATGTCAACACAGGATAAATGAGAATGGTGTGAAGAGAAAAAGGAAGTAATATTCCTCTGCCTTATGAAATAAAAAAGGTTAATTGAAAGTACTCTAAGGGATTTTTTTTTTAACCCATCAGAATACATTCTCTACTTCACATACACAGAAGTAAACCCTACAGTCAAGTCACAGAACTCTTTGCTATAACCTCCTTGCGCTATGGCTCCATTTCACAACGGTGAAACCCAGGAATGCACATGAGAATGTGAGACGATATTTTTTTGATTTCATCTTTGTCTGAATCAGTTCATGTATGTATAAGTAAGTAAAAGATAAATACAACAAAAAAGAGAATGACATACTAAAAAAAGTAATGTGAAGAAACAAAGTAAAAGTGAGTGCCTTGTCCAAAATTCTGTAAACTTTGCTGCAGTGTATAATGCAGTAGCCTAAACAGATTTAATAATAACAGCATTATTCAGGAACACCTTTAGAGATGAGCACTGTAAGCAATAGATCACTAACTGAGCAAATCAATTCTACAAAGTTACCAACTAGATTTGTAAAATAGTTATTCATGAATACTGAAGCCTAAACATTTAGGTTTTTTAAGCTACTACTTTTATAAGCCATTTAACAGGCTAAGATCTGCGTTTAAAACCAAACATAATATTGTATCTAAGATCACGAAAGAAAACATCCTAACAAACAACCAAGGATTGGTAGACGGGAAACCTGAAATTTAAGCCTAACTTGTACTTCCTCTGGTTCTGGAAAATCTTTTTATTAGATTGGTCTGAACTTTTGACAAAGACTAAGCTTTACACTTTAGAGAGTTCCCAGCGTGGGTACTGCTTAAAAGGATTTCATTCTTTTTAAGCAGAAGTGATTATTTTTCTCCCAGCATCCTCTTTCACACCCATACAACTTCTCTGTCAAATTTATAACACAGTTTTGTAATGCAGAAAATTATACATTACAATATAATTAAAATATTTGCATTTTAATACAGAAAAATGTAAATAGCTATTCCATTTACCCAACATGCAAGTGAGAAAATTAAACAGATGAGCAAGAGCTATGTAACAAAGAAATCAGATATTTCAAAGGAACTTTCAAACTCCGAGACAGCTGCCAGAGTTAGCTTCAACCCTAGTCTTTGTGCCACAAGGCTATCTTTACTTCAGAAAGAGAGAGAGTAGGTGGTAGGGAAGTTCACTAGTGCTGTAACTGTAACTGGATTTTTGTGTATTAATTGATAACATTTAAGAGCACACAGCAGCTGAATCGCTGTAACAAGCTCATGTATTTTGAAAATACAATTGGGTAAGAAAGGATAACAGGGATGTAGCCCTGCTTGCATGTATATTTTTACCTTTCAAGTTACGCTTTTAATTTCTTTATGTAGCATCTATAAATGTCAGACGACAGTAAAAATACCTCTTGCATTTATACACAGCTACTTTCACAACATGAGACAGAGACGAGACAGGAAGGAGTTAGAATAGTGTACTTTGAAAATGGAAGCTTGGGAAGACTTGGCCACCAGCCTGATCATTTCTTCCAGGTTTGCATTCTTCCTTTTGACAAAACGATGTTTCAGAGTCATGTCTATGAGGGAAAAATGTAAGCATCATGGTTGAAGGTACTTTGCTGGAATAAAAAAGTCCATGTAGACAGCTACGCTTTCTTTCAAGAGGCTGTTTGCATACACTGTAATACAAGACTTAAGCTCAGTGGGTTGATTATCATTTTTTTTTTAAGCAACCCTAGAAATAATAAAAATACATTTTGCTAGATTCTTTCTGCATTCAGCTTTTCAGTGCGAGAAGACTAAGTGTGCACTTTCTGCTCTTTAGTTTCACTCAGTATAACCAGCTTCTTGGAGGTGGAATTTTGCAGTCTTTTCCAAATGACATACCTAAGGAAAATGCCATATTTAAAATATAATTTCAGTTTTGGTTTAGAGATCTTTTCAGCTTGGCAGGAATTTTTAAAAGACCTGTTCCTGGAGGTTTTTTTGATCTTGTCCAGATTTGAGTTTTTTTTTAATATAACTACTATACTTCTCTAAATGCACCTCCCAGCTTCCTCACCAAACGATACTGCATTTTTCCCTTTCATCGTGGTACCCTACAGCACCAGTGTGGTTTCTCCTGACTGACTTGACTTCAGCAAATGTCCAGCAAACACAGAGAAGCTCTGTATCTGGTACACGGGCACACAAAGGCTTTACTACTCAAGAGAATTTTCTGCATAGTTCACCAGAGAGCAAATTGTTTGCACATTGCTCATTTTCAAACTTGGAAGTCCGATGACACCAGACGTACAAGGTAAATACCGCTTCATGCCTTAGTGTGGTAAGCCTCAAAGGACTTGGTTGGGGGTAGAATTTTGGGGAATGCATTTCCTTCTAAGAAGGCTGTCCTCTATAGCAGAGGTAGGAAAAGCATCCCCACCATAAGTCAAAGTATGTCAAAGTACGTTTTTTTTCTTGAAGGATGTGCTCTTTATCTTCTCTTCTTGTAAGAGAGCCTCCAAAAGGCAATCTCAGCACAAGTATCCTGTAATAAAATTCCATCTTGAAAACAGAAATCCCACATAAACGCAGTAATCACACAAAGCGTTCAACTTTTCCACACGAGATGAACAGATGCAGCTCTAGAAAGCAGTTCTGGACCTCCCACTCTTTCACCTCAGGCTTCCAGGTTCCCAATGGAGTGGTCATTGAAGTAACATTGGCTAGGGTCCCACTGGGAAATTGTTGTGTTTCAGGGGATGCTAGTTTCTGTTTCCCAGCACATACAATGACCAGTAAGTCTTCCTCTCGGGACAAACCTTGCACAGGTTCCATGGTAAAAGCAACTTACTTAACAGAGAGCACTCTTTATTGTCAAGATGAGCTCCCATCTGGCAAATACAATCCAATTTTTTTCTCATTAAAACTTAGAATCAGTTGCCCCCAAGGTCTAGATAAAATAATTAGGAAAAAAGGCAAAGAAATTCTTATATAGTCAGTTTAGGCAATTCTAGAATTTTAGTGCCAAATCTGAAGTAGGAAAAGTGAGAAATATAGAAATGCAGCCACCACAGATACAGATTTTCTTTTTTTAAGACTGGATCCATAATAAGGCACTAACAAGGAGAATGGGCATAAAGAACTAAGCAACTATGCAAGCCTGTTCTCATTTTGGCTACAGTGATGTTCAAGGAAATATTCAACCCCCTTGCTTTCTGTTTCTTGCAAAAAGTCTAACAGTGTTTAAGTTAAGATTTCCTCTGTGATACAGATAACCATATACTTGATTTTGTATGTTCCATTCTCAAACATGTACACTATATGCAACTTCAAAATAGCTGGCGTTAACTTTAGAGTGCTGAATGATATATAAAAAACCACAACTGCTAAACACAGTGAAGTTAAGGAAATAGATACAAGAAAAAACTCTATATCTACTTTATTAGTTTCTCCTTGTTTTTAAGCTTAAGCACATAACAGCCTTTCATAATTAGTAGTCTAAACTTAATAAGGTATGGTACTGAAAACAGAATATTAAGATATGATGTTTCCTTCAGTCATTTTATTGTTGAATTAGTTTTTCATTTACCAATGCAATCAGTTTTATTTTATGATCGATCACAGAAGTATACCATACTATTTCTTATATTATATACTATTCCCAGTATTTATGCCCTTATAGTAAAAAGTTGCCTTTTGTTGAAGAACATAGATTGCTCTTAAATGTTTAAAATACTTTCTAAAATCCAGCATGTATATAGTTCTGTAGGTTTTACCAGGGGTGTATAATTTTTCAGCATTATGTCTTAATGCCAATTTCCTGAAGGAGCTTTGACTACAAAAGGCATGAATATGTTTTCAAAGGATGATGGATAAATTGGTGGGTGGTAATATAATATATCTTAGGCAGCTGATCAGGGCTTTTCATCCTCTACTTGTCTTTTAGTTATACACAATTTCAAGATAATTATGGTCTATAAGAATGTCTTTTCCCCTTCCTACTACCAGCAATATTTGTCTTGGTTATAGGTTCAAGAAACTTCCAATCACATCATAAAATTAGAACAGGGCAATTACGGCATCTGAGCAGAGAACCGAATGTATAAATAAACTGACCACACAATATGGACATAAGGTAGTTAATGAACTACCTTTACGTAAAACACCAGTTAATTAGAATACTACCTTTAGTATAGATTGAATCCATACTCGAATTTTACAAAATAAAACCCAAGAATAAAATATGTAATTGAGGTTGACTGTACCATAGCTATGTTGCCCTTCTGATAAAGAATACAGTCCAATCAGATACTGAAAATAAATTAATTACTAATCTTATTTAAAAAAATGCAATGTTGCTCAATGCTCAGATACGTTATATTAAAATCCTGACTTGGTAGAGACATCCAAATCCCAATCAGCTCATTTTTATGACAGGAGAGGACTTCTTGAAGCACCTGAAGCTCCTCTCTTTTAAAAGTCAAGTGAGGCAGTTGGGAAAATCACTTCTGTGATTTGGAGACCTAACTTTGGCCAATGCCAGCCTTAGATCAACTTTTTCCAGGTGAGACAATAATGTTTTTTAGGTAACACATATTGGCATTGCAAAAAGTGCCTAAGCATTCCACGTGTGAAAGTATGTAATTTTCTAGATTGACGCCTAGCATATTACAGGGTTACTTCACTGAAGCAATTTTAACACAGCAATACAAATCAGAGAAATCAACTCTACTGTGCCTTGTACGTTAAGCAAAGGAAGTGTTGAATAGTCAAAGTAAGAGTAGAAAAGCATAGACAAGAGCACCGTGGGATACATAAACACACAGAGGAAGAAAACAAGACAAGATTATGTTTTACTCAACTTTGTTGAGGGAATATTGTCCATCCATTTATACTCTCTTACAGTAACACCACTACGGAGTTACAACAGAGGAATGCAGTATTATTACCTGGTGTCGACCCCAAAAAAGGAAGAAGCAAAACTTACTCCAAATCAGACAACAAGGCTCAGTATCGCATCGAAGCAACTGACTACAAACTCAAATTGGTACAAGAAGGATAGATACATGTAACAACACGTGTGTTGATTAACTTGCAAAGGCACAAAGAACAGGAGCTAGGAACAACATGACATGCTATGAAATTGATTCAAAGGTGAACAAAAGAAGAAGAAAATGTATGTTAGCTACTTTATTTTAAGAAATTTTAATGCAATGCAATAAAAATATTTGAGTAAGATTCATTTCGATGAGAAAAACAAGCACAATGATCATGTGCTGTACAGTCAGAGAGTCAATGACTTGATTATCAGTTATTTAAAAACATTAAGAACATGCTATATTTATTATGTGATTCATACGTCACAATCAAATTCCAACCTATTTATTTAGGCTATATTCTGAACCACAAAAACAAATGATAAAAATTTCACCCTTAAATGATCCCTCCTTAGGTTCAAGATCGTAAAAAAAAATTAATTTTTCATAACCACAATCATATAATTTCACTAAGAATACTCTTTTTCCTGAATACTGAAGATAATATCATATAGACAAGGCACAGAATCTACCATCACAAGGTAGGAAAAAAGAAAAGTAATCATTTTGTCCAGAAATACTCTCTGAAGACTCTTAAGGAAATAGCCAGACTTCACTTGATGCAGAAGTAATCAGTAAATTATATGTTACTTGTGATATTAGAAAAAAGCAGCCTTAGAAAGACAAAAAATATTTAATGAAATTTTGTAAGATTATCCTCACACTTCAGCATTTTTTGCAGTGTTGATCAGGCTTTTTCCCTTATATAATTTCCTTATAATGGAAACTATTAGTGTTTGTTTAGGAGCTCACCGAAGTCTGAAAGGAGCCTTTCTGTAAGTCCTGATCCAAAGCTGACCATGTTTCCCAGTAGAAAAAAGACAGTCAGAATGAAACACACGTGTAAAGGAAGCTGTAAAGATGTTAAATGATATTTTTCGTTTCTGCAGGGAACTACAGTAAATATCTACACAAAGTGCACACTGGTTCTACCACAATACATTGGAACCAGCTTAACTACTCTTCCTGATCGGCAGGTGGGAACTGTAAACAGTTGGGTTTACTCAAACCATTCAACTAAACCAGCTAGTCTGGTTTTTGTCCATAATCAAAATAAAGGGTAAGCAAGCTCCTAACCTGATCTGGCCTTGGGAGGATCTTACTCCACAGACAGGCTAGTTAGCTAAATTTAATTCCCAAATCTGGCTAGCGTAAATACTCCTGCACTGCCTTACGAATCACCAAGACTAATTAATTTCTTACTACACAATATATACACTTTAAAATGTATTTAAATTCATCAAGAGATTACAGCTTTACTTGTCAAAAGCTATGAGTCTTCTTTACCTTTAAGATGTTGTCAGGATGCTCTTTAGCAGAAGCAACAAACAAGTGATGCCCACAGACAACTCCCTCTGCGAGAAAATACTTGAACAACAAATTGGAGTAAAGACCGTATTTGTCTTCCTCTGTGAAAACAAAAATGGTTGGAATTGTTTCTTTTTTGTTAGATAAATCACCCGCCTGTATTTTCACAACACTATAAAAGCCCTCTTTTGGTCTACCTCCTACAGTATATAATGTACAACAGACAACAGGTAAAATGTGATTCCAAAGTTTTAAAAATAATGCTTCATAAGATTGTATTCTTAATTTTTCAAGCCAGAGAAATAGTTCTCAATCATGTATTTGATTGTAAGATACGGTTGGGATACAGCAATAGTGCTGTCTTCTGAACAATGTTTCCCATAAGTATCAACTAAGATTAGCAAAACCATTCTTTAATGGGAAGGGATTTTGTTCATTTAGAAGAACTGTGTTAATACTTACATTGTTAACACTTGAAATACTAATCAACTTGTTTAAAATATCTATTAATTGATGGGTTTCAAAATTTAATCATATTTGGCATGCTAAAGCTAAAGGTACCATTTCTTATAGAAACATTCTCATATCTGCCTTTCTTTCCAAACTGAGAACTAAGAAAATAGGCAAAACAAATGGATATATTGAAAAAATAGATGACTTGCAACACCATTTTTGAAAGCTAACCAGAGCAAAATCATGAACACATTCAAAAGACACATGAACTTACAGTTTAAGAAGTAAGAGAACACTTGTTAATAGACATTGTGAATACTAGACTACTGAAATAAAAATACAGTTCAGGACGGCTAGTATTTCCTTCAGCTTCTTTGTTGCAAGTTAAATATCAGAAATTACCAGAATTAGAAAGTCTTAATGAGCTTCATACAATTAAAACTTATCATAACTCAAAACTATGGGGGAAGTGAATGAGTAAGTAACAATCGAAACCTGAACCATCTCCGATTTTCTTTATTTTGAGGAAATATAAACAATAGCAACATTAATGCTAGCAAAAAGAATTCCTAACAATATAACTACGAGATTAATTATCCAGTAAAATTTTAGATCTTGCTCTTTGAAACAACGTATTTCTGACATTTATTTAGAAAGATATCTTATTTGGGAGAAAAGTAAAGGCAACAATATAAGGTTTCACTCTTTCATCTGTTAATCTGGCTGCTGGAAGATAATACACAGGGACGTTCTGGCAGAAAAATACACAGAGATTTTGTTTCTACAGAACCAACAAAACGCTTAATCCATTCTTTGTGTGACTCGGCAACAATTTCCTCCCCATTATAAACCAGATATGAAAATATTAAAAAAACCTCCACAAAACCAGTAATGAAGGCTGAAAAAAAGAAAGTTGTCATTCATATCTAACTTGTAACAAATACTAAAGGAAACCAAAAAGTATATAACTTTGATATGTACCAGAATATTATATTTTGGCGCTTAAGAGTCAGAAAGAACCAATGGAGTGGGAGGAAAGAAAGAAAGGAGATGTATATCCAAAAAGGACATTAACAGCAACAGGGAAACTTAAGAAACAAATCACAGAAATATAGTTGCACAGAAAAATGTTGCACTGCTATACTCTAACAACCTGCACAAGCACTGACACTGACACTGACACAGTGCTTAGATTAACAAGTGAAAGAAATTTAAACCACAAGTTTTCAAATTCACTGGAGAAGGAACAGCTCTCCCAGAGATATTCCCTACCCTCCATGGGATATTGGGCAAAACAAAATTGATCCTGCTTTTTTTTGTCTCACTTTTAAATTTAGTATTTATGAAAGTTTTTTTTCTAAGGTAAAAGGTATATACTTAAAATTCAGAAAATTTCTTTCTTTAATTTCTTTCTTCTTCGGAATAATCCCTAAAGATACAGTGTCAAGATTATCTACTTTGTTGTTTAGGAGAAATACTTACTTAAAAGTTTCCCTTTTATTAAACCCAAGAAATGAACTAGAAATGACTCTAAAGCAACATTTCAAGATAGAGAAAAATGCTTCATAACACAGTTGCTAAGACAGGAAATTACATAAAACTGGACATCCAAATAAGCCAAAGGAAATAGAGTAATCACAACACTATTGCTACTAGTAGTAGCCATTGATATACCCAATTTATTGTAGTCTGAGGGTTTTAAGAACTCAGATTGTGTTAATGTAATTTACCTCTGATACTGTTAGCCTGCTTAGTAGGTCATATTAGCCTTCTAATGTTCTTCCAATAACACATTCACCTTTTTTAAAAGTAACAGTCTAGTGAAAAATATGGACAGATCAGTATTGTGAAAAGTACAGAACTGACAAAGGCTTACTGTTGACAGTGCTGGGTTCCTTGTTAAAATTTCAGTAGAACTGATTTCCAAAAGCATTACAGAATTACAAACTGCAATTTCCTTGAAAGTTTGGAGCTCTTAATTAAGCTGTTTATATAGTTCACTCTCACATGCTTAAAAAGCCATTAAAAAGAGTTACTGAAGAACTGTTTTCCTAGTAACTCAACTCCATACACTGTGCTGTGACTGAGGATGTAGATCCATGTATGGACTAGGATGGAGACAAGACTCGATTCAGTGAAGCATTGCAGTTGCAGAAGCAAAAAGTAGAACTGACACTATCTGGTTTGGCATAAGTATTACCGTCTTATTTTGTAAATACAGTCTTTGGAGTCTGCTTAGATCTCAAACTGCTTCAACAAGGTGAAAACGAAACCCCTATGCAGAGTAATTCTCCCTTATAACTGGAGTCCAGGGGCACATACATTGGCTCTCTCTAGTTACTATGCTTTGATTGCTTACTGCAATACAATTGGCAATATATTATTCACTGTATATTGACTTCCGTGTGCTAATGTCAATCTATGAAGCTCTCAATTTAACAAACAAAGCGCTCTAGAAATCAAAGTGACAGTATGATATCTACTTATTGATTATTTTTTTTTAATTTGTCTGAGCTACCTGAAAGAAGCCACCAAACCTCCCATACAATCACATCACTGCAGGAGATGTCAGTGGAGTAAGACAATTTTGTTAGACCTCCCTCCCTTTGAACAAAAGAGGAAAAGAAACAGTAGTTGGGTGCTCTGGAAGGATCCTCAGCTGCAACATTTATGTCATATGTGAATCAAAAATCTTGATTTCTTAATTTTTATCTACAGGTTAAAGTTCACCTGCTTCACCACTTGAGGCACAGAAACACCGAGTTGTATTGCACATGACAGGACTTAACTGACATTTCATGCAGTATATCTCATTTAGTCCAAGTATCTTATGGTTTGTGTATGTGTGTGTGCGACTATACAGGGAGTCTTTCTGGATCATAATTTTTGATATTAATTATTCCGTAGAAAGTAAAAAACATGCTCAATTTTGTGGCAAACATAACACTGAAACTCCATAAATCATGGATAAATGTAAGAAATCATACTGTGTGTTGATTATTTAACTAAACTAAGAGGAAATAAGGCTGTAGCAGTTAATAAGAATTTTTACTTAAATTTTATTTGAAATGCTGAAATGTTAAAACAAACTATAGAAGTGAAGCAATGGGGAACAGGGATATAAACTCTTTTGCTGACCTATCCAAGATTATAATTAATTTTGCTGAGTGACAGAATTGTTTGTAACATAACAGAACTAGAGAGTTTCTTACACTGCCATGCCCCTCCAAAAGATACTTTGCAAAATATGAAAAATTTTCAATTTAGCAAATTAAAGCATTTGCATTCAGTATAAGGACACATAATTTTAGCATTAGCCTTTCTTTTAGTCTTCTTACCTTGATTTTTGTAACTTACAGTAAACTTACAGTAAAACCAGGAAATGAACTATTGGAGAGTGATCTAAATATAAACCACCTCATAGTCTGCTACAGTACTCTAAGGATTAAATGTGTCTCAGAAAGCCTTTACAAACAGTGTATCTTGAATTGTTAAAGTCAATGCATCTGTAAGAATCCCTCAGTTCTTCAATTTGTCAGATAGAGGATGGCTTTTTATTGATTCATTTCTAGGTCACTAAACTTTTGTAGTATTCAAAAGATCTAAAGTGCACCCATATGGGGCTTTTCTGATAGCATCCATTGTACCCTGGCTTCAATAGTTACGTTACTATTCAAAACCAGAGCAGTACAGCTTTCTTCTTGTAAATAAACAAACAAATCATTTAGCACAGGTACTTCGGTAGCTCACTGATTACTTTCATAGATGAACTGAATGAAATACTTTGAAGTATATTTGTTTTCTGGTAACGCTTGGACTTACTATTTTGATGGCTGGGATAAATTCTCAACTAGTTATTTTTCCAAATTACACCAACATCCAAGAGAACCACCTCCATTCTGTATGTGTAGGAACTAACACTTACGTGCACTTTAGTCAGTCAGATACTTAAGACAAGCCTGGTGCAAATCTTTTTTCTTAGCTTCCATACTAAAGAGCTGTCCTGTCAGCAGCCTTCACTGTGAGCTTTACTTCTAGCTAATAACACACATAAACAAATAAGAACTCTTGCAGCTGCAGACTCTTTTCTGGGTCCAGCCACCGCAAGTCACACAACAGTTTGCAGCTTTCTCTGACTCTTTTTGAATAAAGAGTGTTCTACAGCTAAGTAGCAGGTGAGTAACTAGTGAAGCCTAAAACTATACAAGGAAAAGAGATTATTTACCTAGAAGTTATGCATATTGTCTCCAGAACAAAACCTCTTCTGATCCTACAGATAGGGACATAAATAAAATGGTTTATTGTGACTGTTATCCATTGGTCTCTTTCCACAACAGCATGCTTCCATGGCTAAAATAATCATGAAGAAAAAGCAGTATTGCCAGTATCACCGCAATGAATTCCAACGTATAACCATGCTGAAAACCAAGGATAAAGACCGATTCCTACTTACGGCTCTTTTCACCCCTACACTGTATAGGCTACTGAACACATAAGAGACATTCCCAGCACCTTTGTGCACGGACTGTCTGTAGCTACTACACAGAGAAATCAGTGGGTCATACAATTAAATACAAAATTTTAAGGCACTGGAGTTTACTAGGGCACAGAAAACAAAGACAGCAGATATGAGTGAGGCACTGTAAATATATAGTTTATTAAAAAAAATAAGGACAAAAATCTCATCTAATTACAGAAACTGACCACAGAATCACAGAACGTTAGGGGTTGGAAGGGATCTTGAAAGATCATCTAGTCCAACCCTCCCTGCCAGAGCAGGACCACCTAGAGCAGGTCACACAGGAACACGTCCAGGCGGGTTTTGAATGTCTCCAGGGAAGGAGACCCCACAACCACTCTGGGCAGCCTGTGCCAGGGCTCTATTACCCTCACAGTGAAACAGTCTTTCCTTGTGTTAATGTGGAACCTCCTGTGCTCCAGCTTGAACCCATTGCCCCTTGTCCTGTCACTGGCCATCACCGAGAAGAGCCCGGCTCCATCCTCCTGACACTCGCCCTTTAAGTATTTATAAACATTGATGAGGTCACCCCTCAATCTCCTCTTCTCCAAGCTAAAGAGGCCCAGATCCTCAGCCTTTCATCATAAGGGAGATGTTCCAGCCCCTTAACCATCTTTGTGGCTCTGCACTGGACTCTTTCAAGCAGTTCCCTGTCCTTCTTGAACTGAGGGGCCCAGAACTGCACACAATATTCCAGATGCAGTCAAAATGATATGTAAACATGTGGCCTTAAGAAAAAATCTCTAGCCACAACTGCTCGCTCTGCACAGAAGTACTCATTTTCCAAGAGAAGGATGAAGAATAAGCACTGTCACTTGGAGGAATAAAAAGCTAGGAACAAAATCCACCACAAGGTAACAAGCACATATTTATAAGGGCTGACTTTTAAACATCAGCATATTAAATGGCACGAAGGTCTTTTAAAAACTCCAGAGATAATTTGTAGTATAATTGCTTAAAATGATGAGAGCTGTAGGAGGAAAAAATAAGACTGCAACAATGTAAAGTAGAGATAGCTTATTTTTTTTTATCTGTACAAAGTCTAGACAGGTTGCCCTAAAGCTGCCAGAAGCCTGTCATAGCCTATCAGTATTGATCATTTTTTCACCAGATAGTTCTACAGTATGGTACTGTGACCTAAGGTGTGCCTTTCTGTAGCTATGAAACATCTCTCTGAATTGCTGCAGGTTATAAGATACGATTATTTTAATAATCTGAAATTCCATTTAAAAGATAATTTACTAATGTCCACATTTACTAAGCTTCAGGGGATATACTTTGTGTCACTTGCATTTAATTAGCACATGCCAAAACAGAGTTGTCAAACATGTAAGTTACAATATTTGGCATTTGGCCATACTTCAGGAAGGTGAATTCTGGTAACTTGTATTTTGTAGAATTATATTTAGCAAATCACCGTTTTGTACTTCTCTGGAGATTATCTTTTTCAACTTTAAAAAGATGATAAATTCAATTACATTGACAAGTGAAGAGAGCTCTTACCAGTCAGGTTAAATTGCATGTCTAACAAAAATAATAGTAGCTAATTAAAGTAGCTGAAACTGGTTTAAGGCTTAGAATGTACAAGTATAGACCTGCCCTTAACCAGACAACTTTAAATTTTAATAACTGACCTCAGCTACCAACTAAAACCCTCCTACTCATAATCTTTAAAACATTTAGCCGTCAATGACCTTGTCAAAACAGAGCATCTTAAAGGTATGTAAGAATAGGTTCTCCTCGGGTACTCAGGACAGACCTATTTGAGTGTGCTGTAACTCACGACGCAGAACGTGTTGTATAAACAAGGCCTGCATTTAAAAACCAAAACAACATCCTCCTGGAAGCTCTTCCTGAGGCTGCCAAAAGAGACATACAACAAGCCGAAGTACATCGGAGAGGAGAGAAGGGAAAGCAGTGTGCTTAATCAACATTTGTTTGATTTTGAACGGGGAGATTCTTCTAGAAAGCTGATCTTCTGGGAGCAGTTTAAGATGAAACAACAAACAAGTGGTCTCACATTCATATTGAACAAACTGTTTTGATAGCATTCAAATTTCATTTCACCCGGAGTCATAGCGCTTGTTTTACCACTTCTTACTAACGCAGTGCAGTAAGACCTTTTGGAATTACAGCACTAGTTAAAATCCAAAACATTCTTGCTACATGAATAAAACGCAGGAAGTTTCAAGTTCCTCTAGTAGCTAGGATCTTGCGTGAGACTACCATGTGCCTCAGCGCTACAATTCTCATATAAAACAAAACACTGTCAAAAGAATATATTATAGAATTAAGTTCAACTGAAAATCCTGATGCTCTTCATTATGAATTAATTTAAAAAAATTGTGCACTTATATTTCAAACAACCTTTTACAGTCTTATCAAGTAACCTGTGCCGTTACTACATCGTCAGAACACAATAGTTAAAATAAATATTTTAATACCCTGAATCTACTATTATTTGGTTAAATTAGCCAAGATAATGCGTCAAATAATGAAGATGAGCATTTAATTTGCAAAGGGAGCTAAGTTAAAAGTAATGCAATTTATTCTTGCCTTAGAGAATGTTAAAGGAGGGGGAAGAATTTAACCTTTTTATAACACTTGGAGTACAACGCAGAAAGATCTTCCTAGGAGGTTTATCACTGACAGCTTCAATCCTGTATAATATTAAGCTTGCCTAGACTAATCTCATGACAGAATTTTTTGTATACTGACAGAATATTCTAACAATGCAGTTACAATTCCACCTGCACCAACTTTAAAAATTAGTCTAAAAATTTTTAGACTAATGAGTCATGAATAAATATAGTTCTTACTTTAAGACTTTTTGTATATAATTATATGTTTCAAAATAACATATGGTAAATCTTATTTGGGAAAAAAAAATTAGCTTTCAAATCTAAACCAGAGATCCTTCTTTGTGTTTCTGTGAAGCTAAGTTTAATATCAGATCACAACCAACCAACCAACATAGGGGATAAGTAAATTAAAACCCACCACTGAGTATTGCCAGCTATGCACTCAAAGGAGGGGAAAAAATTCAGGTAAAAATCCTATAATTTTCAAATCACTGAGTCTCGTCATCTCTTTCATTAGAACACAAAGCTGTCTTTGTACTCGTTTCACCTGGTGCCATTAAGGTCAGGTCAAATGGACAGCTAACCCTATGCTCAACAGTAGCCAAAAGCAGATATTTAGGAAGAGGTAATAAGAACTGAACAAGCAAATGTGATGCTTCACCCAAGCACTTCCTCAGCCTCCCATGATTTGTAGCTCAAGGACTTCTTTACCTGGAAGTATCCGCTAACGCAGTAATGCAAGTGGCCTTCTCTTCCATCAGGCTGCTCCGTTTCCCACTCAGATCATGATTTTTTTTTTTTACATCCACAACACCCTATGGTAAAGTATTCCACCACTTAATTGCATACCATCTCAAGAACAACTTTCTTTTGCTTAATGACAATTTTCCAGATAGTAGATTCATTTGATGCCACCCAGCCCATCTACTGGAAGGGGCAGTGAATATTGTAATGGGAAGACAAAACAAAATTCATCTAGTTTCACAGTCTTAGCTTTGTGTAAAATATGATGGGTTCTAGTATTTTTTTTTTTCTTCTTCCTTTGTCCATAGTAAGATTGCAGCTCTTCTCAAAGTGAGGGAGAAAAGTATGATCTTCACTGAAAGCAGTAAGGGGTAAAACTTCTATCATTTTTCCTGAATTCACAGAAATTTGGGTGAAATTTCATGAGAAAATTAAGCTTAACTGACACTTTCTGCCTTGAAAAAAGGCTATCTACTTTCTCTCCTAGTCCTCACTGTGCAGCCCTTCTTTCCCTTGTGCTGGCTCTGGTACTCATCTCGCATATTAGTGAGCTGATTCAGGTCGCTAAACAGACAGAAAAGTCTCCACTCTTTAACTGGGTGAGTCTTCTGTCAAGCTGGGAGAGCCGAGAGTTAAAAAGCACTGGCGTCAGCTCAAGGAACAACAAGATTGCACAGCCAAGAACAGGGACAACTTCTTTCAGCAACAGTGAACTGCTGTATCAATTAAGTTTTTTGAAGATTTTCCTAAGAAGTCCTGAAATTTGCTGAACGCCCTGCTTTCAAACAGAATTCTGCGGTATTCTTGGGGGCTCAAACCTGTCTAAATGTAAGGTTTTGATCCACCTCCAGTAATTCTTGAAACAGATAATAGACCACTCTGAAGGCTATCCAAAGTGAAGGGGCCTGAGAGTTATACTTTCTTAAGTCTGAGTTTAAAAAGCAATGAAAAGACAGGTTATTCGATAAATTATTAAAAGGAGCAAAACACATCAGAATATGGCTTTAAGTATCTATATATTCTATACTAACCAATAAGAAGAAGGGTTCCAACAGCTACGCCTCCACCTGGAAACAAAACAAAATGAAGAATAAAGTAAGACTACATTTTAATACTATGTTAGAGAACAATTAAGTTTTCTTAGTTTATAAGTCAAAGAAAGGTGATAACGGGGAATTTAAAAATATAAAAGTGAACAACATTTTAATTACCTTTGCAATACTTCCTACAATTCACTATTATGAAATAATTATACATTACATGTAATTATATATTACACATTACAATTACTTTCACAATATACTGTACTATCATCATTGTGGTAAAAAGATCTTGCAGAGCTCTATGCAACTATGCTCAAGTACTACAATAATGATGTATGGTCTGAGCCAGCGAATTTTTACTTGGATGACTCGTGTGAGTAAACATTCTCCAAATTAAATCTATATTAACCACTGCCAAGTGATACTCCTCTGTACCAAGAACCATGTTATGTAAAGTGACCTATTAAGAGGCCAGCAAATTCCCACCCAAGTCCACGAAGCAGGTACTGAAAGCAGGCATGGCAATAAGACAGGTAGGATTTCACCCAATGAAACCTGGACTGACAGATCATAAACATCATAACACACACCTGAACCCCCCCCCCAACTATTAAAGTCTTTTATAGTATGACTCGGACATAAAAACAACCCCATGAATGCAGTTGAAAAATAAAAATACATTTTGACATATTTATACACGGCCACTATTATTTTTCCCTCTTTTTGCCTAAACAATTGCAATCAATGCTTATGTTCCAATCACAGATGGCTTTATGAACAATAGACAGAACAGAATATTCTCAATATGTTTTGATACATAGATTTTTATTCCATTGAGCTCAACAGTGTGGAGGACCAGAAAAAAAAAAGATCTATGAACTCCCATCCTGAGTACTTTATTTCCTCCTCGAAGAGACGACAAGCGTAATTAGTGACAGTGGTTTAAATGGTTGTCCCAAGAAGGAATTTTTACAAAGACGGTGAAAGATGAATTCATATTTTATTTTAGCTGAAGAGTAAACCAGTTTATAATCCGAATTCCAAGACTGAAAACAGTGAAATAACTTGAAATCAGACTCAAAATATTTTGTTGAACAATTCTATGAGACTGTGACAGGAAAGGTAAAAATTCCTGGAAGTGTTCAGATGGCCATATGTAACTAGCCTATAGCAGTGTTTTGTACAAAGGAAACTGCAGCATGTCTTCTGCAATTCCATACTGCTTTAAAAGCAAGTTAGGAGCAAACTGAATCACATCATCACAATATCCAAAGTTCTTGATAACAGAAGTCAATTCTGGACTGCACAGCTGCACTCCAGTGAACAGGATAATTCAGTCTATCCATTTAAGAGCTTATTAAACTTCACTCGAAATTGATTCCGATAGGGATTGGATCAACTTCTTAATCTTTAGCTCTGCTGGTGGGACTACGAATGGCTGTAGCACCTGTAATGTTGATATATACCCAGAAGGAAGAGAAAAAGCAGATTTCTCTCCCATAGGCCAAAAAGTGCTAATATTGTTGCATAACAACACCTGAATTAAAACCACAACACAATCACTTTGTCATCATGTCATGATGTACCGCACTTCAAGCAGTACAGCACTGTGCAAATGTTTATAATCGGCTGCTAATTTCACAGTTGTAGTTCAACACATCACAGATTTTTTAAGCTATGCTCGTGAGGCAAGATGTACAAATGCCTCAGTATTTATGGAAAGCTTACCAAGGAACCAGACATTTCCTAATTTTTAAAAAAAAACCCAACTATAAATGCTGTTTATTGGAAAGTTAGAATCACTCATGAAAACCCCATGTTCAAATCCACCAATTTTTACTTCATTTTATTTGTTTGGGGGATGAATCCAAAAGATGTACTATGGGGGAAAGGATTAAAAATGACCGAAATCAGAAATCATATAGATGGTTGATACAAAGTATGCTTCCAATATGCACTGCATTCAACTGTTTAGGGAGACAGAACGCATGGGTTACTAACAACAGTTGTTTAAAACTAGCACATCTATACAGCACATAGAAAAAAACTGCTCAACATTATGAGATTTTACCAATAGCTTGACATAGAATAGATGATCAAACCAGCCATAAGTAATGTATTACCTCATGGCAATAAGGACTTAAAATCTTGGTCGTAAAAAGCTCACTTGTAGTCACCACAGAAGTAGTGTCTCTACTGGTTTTAAATTGCTTGCACAAGAGAAAATTTTTGTCAAACAGTACATCAGTGCAGCCAAATTTCTCACAAGCTATGTTTTCGGATTGTCCATGGTACTGTCTCTTTCTACGAGCCAGAGTTGTAACATATGTGCACATACCCTGGTTGCTGAAGGCCAATTCAGGTCAGAGGATTGGCTTTACATTATCAGATGTAGTGAACAGTTTGAACAAGTGTATTCTATTACACGGAATGTAAAACTATTGCAGTTACCATGGTTACACATTCATATTACAATGAGCAACAATAATACTAAATTAAGCAAAAAACAGACAACAGGAAAAAGTAGCAGGAATGCTGACAGAATCAAAAGGAAGAGGTAAAATCTTCAAGTTTCCTAAGAAAACTGCCGTGAACTTGTAATTCTTTCTAATTTTACCATTTTGATTTTTCTTTGCCAGTATCTAAGGCAGTAGTACACATAAACAACTAAGCAAGACTTGTAACTTTCCTCACTGCTACTTACAGCAATAAGATTTAAGACCTTATAGACACAAACACAACAAATTTTGCAAGTTGAGAAGTGTCCCCATTGTTTTCAAAGCATATCTGTGACTTTTTTTCAGGCAGCTTGAAACAAAACATTCAATCCCAAGCATGTGATTGTTATATTACACAATAGTTACAACTCATTACAGAGAACTGCTTCAGCACAAAACAGGCATATACGGTCTATAAACCTTGAAAGTAAACTTGAATATAAAGCCTGGAGATGTAAAGAGGGCCTTAATGGTAACAAGGCATTTGAAATCCAGCCCTTATCTACCACTTCTTTTTGAAAGGGAATGCATGTGCTAAGAACAGCTAGCTATCAACAATAACGTACAAATCAGCTGGTAGCTGTAGGGCAAAAGAAATTCCTCCATGTATCCTCTGCCTTTTCCTCTCTTCAAGAGTTTCTAATTAGACCTGTGTCTGACAACACCATGCTTTGCCCCATAAGCTGTATCTTCATGTCTGGCGAATACTGCTGCATCTGGGTTGCAGCTTCTGGACAAGGCAAACTTCAATGCAAGCCCAAAGCGAGAGATCTAGAAGATAGCCTGGTGGCCATTGCAAAATAAGTCTATGAAAAATACCAGACTAAACCAGTTATAGTAACTTCCATTGGGAATTGACACAAAAAGGTTTGTCCTCAGTCCCTGGTGACAATAAAATCAAATATTTTGTACAGCCAATTATTTAACTGCTAGCGGGCAAGATGAAGAAAAAAAGTAACAGCACTCTTTAAGAAACATATAAACAGCATTCTGCAAGACATTTACGAAGCATTTCCACACGCACCCAAAAAGGACAGCAAGGAGACCAAGTGCAATACTTCTACAGTCACCAGCATAGTGGGCTGCATCAGCAGAAGCTCGGGCAGTTGGTCAAGGGATGTGACTACTCCCCTTTACTCAGCACTCATTAAATCACATCCGGAATACACGTCCAGTTTTGGGCCCCTCAGTACAAGAAAGAAGTAAAGATAAACTTCAATGAGTCCACCAGAGGGGAACTGAGATGGGGCAAATGACCCACGAGGAGTGGCTGAAGGAACTGGGCTTGTTTAACTTGGAGAAGAGAGGAAGACCTAATAGCAGCCTGCTGGTACCTGAGAAGCTACTGAGAAGACAGTTGAGCCCTTTCTTGAGGTACACAGTGGGAGGGCAAGAAACAACAGGCATAAATTGAAACAGGGAAAGTTCCAAATGGATACAAGGAAAAAGAAAATTCCCTACAAAGATAATTAAGCACTGGACTGGGTTGTCCAGAGAGGCTGTGAAATATCTGCCATTGCAGATTTTCAAGATTCAACTGAAAAAAGCCCTGAGCAACCAACTCTGAACTCAGTGCTGAAGCCTGCTTTAAGGTTGCAGTAGATGAATTCCTGAGGTCCCTCCCCAGTCTTCAAACTCAATGATTCTGTACAGGTTGACCTAGCTGGGCAGTCTGTCTCCAACAATGCCTAATACCTGGTATCAACGGAAATTTTATTATAGTACAGCATGTTTGGCATGAGTCTTTCCTGGCCTATGCACTCAGCCCCCAGAAATCAGTGATTTAAGGGCTAAGAGGTTACTAAAGATTTAACACAGGAACAGAGAGTCTTCCAGTTTTTCAAAGATGCCACAACCCAAAAAAACATCTTAAAACTATTTTCAAAAGTTGCCATTCCTAGGGTTGAAGAACTTTCTTGATGTTCAAGTGTAAAACTTGTTAAGGTCAGGAAATTACGGAATATTTAAAAGACAAGGAAAAGGGATCCTGGGTTTACTGGTAGAAGCGTCCCCAGTTTCCACAACAAATCACTAATTATGTTAGCAAGCGCCTGGACATTTAGGAGACTGCCACCGTGGGAACTGTCTATATCTTCTGACCCATGCTGTGCAAAATCCACTGTTGATAAAAGGGAGTATGAAGAACAACTTGAATATT
The DNA here is from genome assembly GCF_034619465.1 of Leptosomus discolor. Lineage (NCBI taxonomy): Eukaryota > Metazoa > Chordata > Aves > Leptosomiformes > Leptosomidae > Leptosomus > Leptosomus discolor. Next base: position 19,263,241 of record NC_141402.1, on the reverse strand, counting down.
CAATGCCCATCTTATATTTATGCAATTAAAGGGTTTCACAAATTACACTCACTTAATGAAATACTTCTCTCTTAAGGAGGAAGTGCTTTCTCCACAAGGCTGCCAATCCCTGATGAAAGTGCAGGTGTTCCCTACCAAACAGACACACACACAAATGATATAGAAGTGTGATTCTCCTAAACATATACAAGCTGCAGAAATTTCTTTATAAAATGCATACAGCTTTTATATTTACCATTACTCATACAGAATATCCTTAGAAAGAAAAGTGGTATATTCCTACAATCCAGGTACTCCTCCAAGGAGGAATGAACAAAGCTAAAGTAAAGCCTTCCTCCCCTCAAAAGTTGTCCCAGCTATGGACAGTGAAGACGTACTGCCACTGTATCAGTAGTTAGTAAAAGGATCATGCAGCCCTAGTGCATACAGATAAAACATGCTGTTTATACCACTCAAACGAATTAGTTCCTAATCCAAGTAAACGGTGCTGTTCATGCCACAGTTTATAACACAGCAACGGTCACAACAGATCAGTCCAAAGAACTATCTAGCATCTCGACACTGACAGTAGGCAAAAGCAGACTTACAGACAGTAAGAATACCGCCACATCAGTGACATATGGTCAAACGCATCCTAAAAACTGCCATACTGAGGAACCAGAACTACACCACATTCGACTACGAGCTAATGCAGCACACATGTTTTTCAAAACCGAAAACTTCAGAGCCTTTACTGTGACAGTCTGAAATATGACAGGAGTGTGTTACTAACTAAATTTCCACTCCAGAAAGGTTTCTTAAACCGATTTAAATGAACGGCAAGCGGCACTCTCCTCCGCCAGCCGGCTGCAAAGCAGGCGCAGCCGCCTGTACCGCCGCCCTCCTCCTCACACAGGGGCGTGGGGGGGGGGGGGGGGGGGGGGGGAGCCGCAAGGCGGGAAACGGATCCTGCTTTGCCCCTTCCTCTTTCCCCCCACCCTCCCCTCAATCCCGGGAACTGTGGGGAGGAAGGAGAAGCCTGCGGGAGTAGCTGCGGGGTCACGGAAGGCAGATGACAGGCAGGGCCTGGCAAAGGATAGAGACGCCGGGCGGGGAAGGGGGGTGGGGACGGGGGGAGGGGGGAGAGGGGGGCAGCAGCCGGGTCCCGGGTCCCGCTCCCCACCAACCTAGCACACAGTCCAGGGAGGGGAGCCCGCTGGAGAGCAGCAGCTGCCCGTGGCGAACGGAAGGCCGAGTGCCCGCGACAGCGGCCAGGCGGCTGCCGGCCGCGGCCTTCCGCTGGAAGCTGGTGGCCCCGCGGCCCCGCGCCGCCCCGCCGGCCACGGGGGCTGCCGCCATCTCGGCTGCCTGTCGGTTGACAGGAGCAAGGGGACGCCGGGAAGAATCAAGCCCTTTCCTCTCCCCCAATGGGAGAGCGGCATGGGGAACGCGGTCTCCAATGGGAGACCGCGTTGTTTGCATGTCCCGGGCTAAAGGGGCGGGGGAAGGGCTAAGGCGCCCGGTAGCGAGCAGGCAGGTGAGTGCGGTGGGGCCGGGCTGGCGGGCGCGGGGTGCCGCTGCGGCGGCGGTCCCGGAGCTCCAGCCGGGGCTGAGGGGGGCGGCGGCGGCCGCGTCTCCTCCCGCCCGGGCGCGGGGCCGGGGTGAGGAGACGAGACGAGACGTGGGTAGTGCGGGGCCGGCGACTCGGCCGTGCGGCGGAGGGGAAGAGCCCGGTGCCTTCTCGGGAGGGCTGGGGTGGCCGGTGGGTCGTGAGGCTTGCAGCGGAGTGACTCGTGAAGGGAGCGGCTCGCCTGGCCTCTGCACCTCCGACTTGCCTCGCCGGTCTGGGCCGCACCGGCGGCGTCACCCTCTTTAAAAAAAGCTTTTCTTGTGTGCGAGCCTGGACGAATAGGAAGGGAAAAGTATTTGTAAAACGTATTTAGGTATCTGTGTGTAACACGGTGTGTAAGTATGCTCGGGGCCCCTCTCTCGTTTGTAAAGACTCGTGTATCTGTAATAAATGTGGGATTTAAGACCTCTCGCTCGGAAGCAAGATCTTGCGTCAGTGTGATGGCTCTGGACCATGCCAAGAGCTATAGCAGAAAAAACTGCTTTTCGTTAGAAACGTAACTTCTGTCCTTTATCAGCATTTATTGTTGTATCGGTTGCTGATACCATAAAGAGTTATTTTGTGTGTTTTGGGACATGAGCGTGTCATTTACTCTTTCTTCGCAATTTATAGGTAGCAGCCTATGGCTTTGTACATGGCAGCAAACAGCTGCCCTAAACTGAGTGTATGTAAAAATGATTGAGATATCTGAACTTGATATTTCCTTTTCTGTTCTTGCTATATACAAAGACATTAAAATGACTTTTGTCTTGTCTAAAAATTTTAGTATTCCTGCTTTGTAAATCAGCTCTTTATGTTACAGTACTGTGTTTAAGTGAAATCCCTATGAGCATATAGAAGAGCCACGATCACAAGTATTTTTGTATTTGTTTTTAGTCTGTCGGTGTTTCAGATGCATCCCAAGCTGCTTGAGGACACTTGCACATAGCAGGATGTACTAATGAGGCTCTAATGTTATGATTCCCCACTCTCAGACTTTCATTTCAATGAATGATTTTTGTTATTGCCATAAGCCATGGTTTTTGAACACCTGTGATTGTTGAACCTGTCTTTTTTTAATTGAGAAAATAAATAATCCCTTATATTAAATATTAACAGCAAGAAAGACCAACAATATGTTAACAATCCTGAAGCTCAAAATTTTTTCCTTCATATTGAATTTGAACTCGGGAGCGTGAAGTTTCAGTACTATATCTTCCTAGCTGGTGAAATTGCATTCATGTTGCTCTTGGCCAAGCTTCTTTATATGTTAAGCAGTGGATAGTTTAAGATCTTTATAATGAGTATCAAGAGGTTGTCTTAGTGTTTTATATGTGCCACTAAACTGTGACATATTGAGTAATAAATATTCAGTTTCAAATGTAGATTATTGTTCAGTGAAAGTAAGAAATACTTGTCTTCAGAGGAAAAATCAAAGGACACTTAAAAACGTGGCAAGAAATAAATATACCTGTTAAATGTCACTTCTGTAGGATCTAACTCATTAGTTGTTAATACCTGGAATAGGAAAGACTTTAACAGAATAAAGGTATAAAGTGTAATTCACAGCTCTTCTAAGAGTTCAAGAATCTGTTATTTTCAGTGGGATCCTATGGTATAAATCCTGTATAACTACATGAGGAGGCTGAAACTTACGGAGCGTTCTTCATTTTTAAAACATCACATTGGCTCTACTGTTTCTCACAGTACTGTTATTCTGGAGTCCAGATACCAAAGTATTTCAGATATAAGTGCTTGCAGATGTCTGTAATACTATTAAAATTTCAGTGTATCTATTGGAGAACTTTTTTATAGAGTGCTTGTAACCCAGTGAGGGTCTCTTTGATAAGTCACCACTCGTGTATCAGAAAAAGAATCAAATTCTGTACTACATGCACTTTGTATCAGTGATTGTTTTTTTCCCCATTCCAAGCAGTGCATTTCCTTTTCTTACTTCACGTATTTCCTTTCTTGTTTCTTAAATAAAATACATAGGTTGCGTTAACTTTACAGAGTAGGTGTAAACATACATCGAGGGCTGAGCCCTCTCTTTTGTTCTTCTATTTCTCATTGCTACTTCTCTGCCAGGTAGCTTTTATACCTTTTTCCTTTTTCTTACCTTATTTTCCTACAGGGCAATTAAAACTAGAGGCAAAATAATTCTTTCTTTTTTTTTCTCTTTTGTTTTGGAGCCCACATAATGAAAGTATTTTACAATTGAGAATACTTCTGCTGTGGTCCTACCATTTTCAGAATTTCTTGTGTAAAGTGCAAGTTTACTGGAAATCTCAATGTCTCCTGAGCTGATAGGATAGGTCAGCGTTACTAAAAGGGGAAGTCTCATTTCCTTTTCCCGCTCTGCTTCCAGCCCAGCAAACTCTGGTGCTTGTCAGATCCCTTCTTGAGCTAATTCAGCTCATTAATCTGACTTGGAACTATCTATCGATTTTCTTAATAGTGTAATTTTGTGTCATACTGCTGAGTAGTTGCAATAAGGAAAAAGGCATATACACACAGTGGGGAGGGGACAGTTGAACCTTCCACCTCTTGCTGGCTGAACCTCGCAGCTACTTCAGAATTTCATGTAGTTTCAAATAAAGTGATATTTTTGTTACAAATTTTGAGTTGACATCCTTTGAAATATAGAGAAACTGTCTCTTGCATTGTAACCTATAACAGGAGAGACTGTTTCAGATACTACAAAAATGTGGAGAAGTAGAAATAGCTTTTCAGTATAAGAACTGAACATTTAAAGTATTGCAATAGTTCTGTTTGTGATGTTCATTTTTCCTCTGTCATATTTTAAGATGATGGGTACAGTTAAAGTCCTACTGATTTGGAAAGTAGGTAGAAATAAGCTATTTTTTCAAAGATTTGATTTTTAAAAATAACTATTTAATACCATAAAGCTTTACAACTGAATATATGTGCTTATGAAAACACTACTTAAAACATCTGACTTTACTTGCAATTCATTTCAGACAAATAGAGAAGAAACTAATTTTATGGAAATTTCTTTATTTTTTAAGTCCATGATGTTTTATTTTCAGGAATAATAATAACTTTTCAGTCCCTGAATGATAGTAAAGGTTTGCTTATGTTCAGATGTCCACTTCCCAAAAGATGAATTTCCAGCCATTGTAAAAGATCCCAGTAGGGGCTGTTTGACAGAAAGCAAGACTGTAGGAGTAGTAACTCTAGATATTACTACATAAACCCCCCCTTATCTACCTCCTAACATGTATTTGAGGATAAGTCCTACTCTTCCTGCTCTAGGGGTGGAATTGAAGTGTGGAGAAACTAAAGAACATGAAGATGATTGCAAGGGATCAGGAAATGTCTTGGCAAGTTATTTCTTGTCAGCTGAGCTGTGGCAACTGACTGTGGTCAGACTCAGCTCGAGAAGTTTAAACCTTTTTGTCTAGATCGGGGTGTCTTAAACTGTAGGATAACCAACTTTTTTTCTTGCAGATTGCATATTATCATGTAGACCTGAGCAAATGTTTGTCAGTTGTAACTGCAAATCCTAGCTCTGGCCTGAAGAAATCAAGCTCTCTATTTTCCATTTCTTGTAAACTTGCTGATCCAATTCAACTACTTGCCTGTGCCAAATACAGGTTCTAAGATGGATTAAGAGGATTTTGGGTGAGAATTCCCTAAGGAAAAAATGGAGGGAATACAATGGGTGAGTGAGTGAGTAATCAAAACATTTGGGAAAAGGTATGCTTGGAATTTGATCTGCAAGTATGTTTGTCATTTCTCTTCAAAAGCTGTAGCCTGCGGATTTGGTGAAAATCCTAGTGTCCCCCAAATAGCAGCACTTCTTAGAGTGCTTTAGATAGCTGGTGCTTGATAAGAGGGAACACACCTGTGGTGGCTGCCCTTGCCTCTCCTCTTTGTTTACTGCATGCAGCCTACCTGGGTTGCAGGTGTAAACTCTTAGGGCCTTCAGTTAATGTAGGCTGTACTGTGTGAGCAGTGTTTCTCAACAAGATGAGGTTACTGATGTACATATTTTCTTTTCTTTGATTTCAAATTAGTGGTTTTGCTACATTTTAATTGTGCCTTATAAGATTCAGCGTATGCTCCTGTCCTTCTGTGGCAATGAGCAAAATGCTCTCCACTTTGGAGTAAACCACATGCGTGCGTTTTGTTTCAAAACCGTATGTCTGCCAGATTGGTTTTCAGTAATATGTTTCTGTTGTGTTTTTGTGTGGGATAGAGAACTAGAAAACTGCATCCTAGTGGCAGTTGTAATTCATAATCTTATTAGCGTTTGCTGTTACATCGCCAAGCTGCTTCCCTCATCAGTTCTGGAATGTGATGGTATTAGACTGTACTGATTAAAGTTTTATAGTCACCAAATCAGATTAGCTATTGAGTCACCTGACTGGGTAGGGTTTGCAGTCATGTGATCCAGAGCCCTGCTGAGCTCCTGCTGGGAGCTGAAACAAGGTAGTTTGCTTTTGAGATGTTCTTAAGTATCTAACAGCATGGGTCGTGGATTATGGCTGCAAAGAAGATGGCTTCATTTTCCTGATCTTTGAACTAGCTAGAATGGGATAAGTTTGAAAGTGCAGGATCTTCAGGCCATGAGCCAACAACTGGAAAGAATGTTTAATCCTGGAAGTTCTGACACCAAAAGACCTGGGTGTTTTTTTTTTGGTATGAAAAAGCTTAAAGACTACTTATCCAATCAGTCTGTGGAAAACGTGAGGATTAGTCAGAGGGTTTAGGACATACCAGTTGTATGATATTATATAAAATTATATGAATTTCTTCAGAAAGCCTCTGGATGTTACCTAAATGCATCCTTGTGGATATCCTGAACAGCAGCGATAAAAATTTAAACCTGTGTCAAATTTGAATAGCTCTTCTAAAACAGAGCTATGTAAATTAGGACACATGAGTTGGTGCTATATGCTGAAGACAATAAAAATCATAAAAAAGTTATTTAATGTTTCAGTAATTTCAGATTATAAAAATGTACAGTATAATATTACTGAGACTCGCAGAACAGTAATATTGAAAATGAGTTGTAAGTTGAATATAGTGTCTTGAGTGTCATACAGATTAGTGGTATATTTCATAAAGATTGTTTTGCTTCTGTTTATCATCAAAAGATTTTTTTTTTTAAATCATAGTAATTTAAAAATGCTTGTAAGATAGGACTGTGGAGAATGAACACCCCAACAACTATAAAAGGATTATTACTTGTATTATGGCTTTTGATATTTTGTAATGTTTTCCATACTGGGTTCCAGGCCCATGTATAGCTTACTTCAGGATTAAAAACTAGAAATTAAGACAGGTTGATTGTAGCCTTTTCAGATGCTTAACATCCAGAAATCTGTTTCATAATGAATACAAATGGCGGCCCTCAGAGAATAAAAAGGTTTGTTGCTTCAGCATGTCAGTGGAAGAGGTGAAGAGTAAACTTTGTGTTTCAACTGGAAAAAGAAAATTTAAATGGTTTCATATTTCGCATCTTCATTTTTGTCTTCCATTTGTATCTGATTGCAAACATTTCATTAAATAGGCATTTCTAAAGCTAGGTAAATAATGTAGGTAATTATGATTTATGGAAAGGGAAGGTTAATAGCTGTGACTTTTTAAATATAATTTATATTAGTGCAGATTATTCAAAAGTACAAAATAACTTGTATTGCATGTGCTTTTAGAGCCTGAGATTCACTGAATATCTGTAAAAATATATGTATAATTGAAAATAATTTATAGTTGCTATAGCATTTTTTCCTGATAGGCTGGTATTGCAAAGGTTAAGAATTGGTACACTTTGGATTTCAAAGAAGTGTTACGTTTTCTGCCAAGGTGTTAAGGATTTTAGTCTTCAAAGGCATTATTCCAAATAACGATGTTATTTCTATTACAAATCTACAGTATCAGCAGGTGCTGGATTAGAGGCAATGTTTGCGCCTTGCCTACATTGTGGGATTTTATAGAAGGTGCTTTGATTTTTTTAAATTTAGGTATTATTTGTCCATCATAATATTGTGGGACCTGAAACCTGTGAAATGCTTTGGCGAAGCACTTCAAGCCTTCTCATGGCCAGAAAATATTTAACTGATCACGATCAGAATTCTTTTAAAATTGTAGTTCATCTCTGCTTGCTGAAATACTTTAAAGGAGTTTTTGTAATGGAGAATTTTCCCTCTCTTCTAAGATTAGCCAAAACCAAACAGTAATGCTTCAACAAGAAGTAGTAGTTTCTGAAATTACAAGTAAACAAAGTCTGGGTCATGAGCCTTCTAGTTGCAGAGACTCACCTGTCTGACCTCCCTTATTATATAAAGGAAATGTTACTGTTAACTCTTCTTGTGCTTTCAGGTAACTTCTGACTACTCTGCTGAAGTGTGGAGTCTGTATTGCTGACATTGTTTTTCGACTTAGCTTTCAACAACAGGCTCTGACATCCATTGAAGTATGACAGGCGTGCTAGGTGAGATTCAGAAAGTTACAACTCGGGGGTAGAATGATGACCTGACAGTTAATTGAAAATAAATCTCAAAACTTTGATCATCACAAAGATGGGAATCTTTTGCCAACGCGCTTACACGTGAGGATGTAACTTGTTGGTGAGTCCCACAAACCTGTAACTTCAGCTTTCCAGTGTACTGGCCAACGATGCGTTCAGATTGTTGTGGCTTCTGTAGATATTCCAGACAGGTGGGTCAATGCTAGCTTGGGTATTCAGCCACCGCCAGTGTGGAAGTGACTTCAGATAGTGTAGTATCCTCTAAGAAGCAGTTTTTCCACCTTTATTGCCCACTCTTAGATTTATGAACTACTCAAATCTTTAGTCTGATAAAGACATGCAAAAGAGCAGTGGTTGAACTGAAATGCCTATAGGTGTGTTACAAGGAGCTCCATGCCGTGGTTTGTGTAGTGCTGTGAAGGGCGATGCAGTTCCTGACCCAGCTCAGGATGACGCTGGCTCTGGCTTTCCCAAATAGTCACGTTGGTCAGCGGCTCAACAAAAGTGCACAGCCCTCAGGTTTCGCTGAGGACAAGGTACTGCAGAGTCACAGGAACATCCAGATGTACCGATGGACTTCCATCTACTTTCACAGCATCATGACCATCCGTAGAGGGAGGGATGAACCAAGATGTGCCGTTATAAATAATTCTGCAACTATACCTTTTCTGAGCACAGAGACAGAAGTCTTGCTTTTTGAAAAACATGACTGTTGTAAGACCTTGTTTAGTATGGTGAACTGGGCCATTGAGAGGTAGATGAAGAAAAGACATTTTGGAATTAGGAAAAAATTAAAATTTAGATTTTTTCAGTGTGAATTATAAAGTTACGTAAAACACAAGCAAGCAATCTGGTAAAATTCACTTTAAATATAAAAAACCAGATCACTACTGGCTACTGGAGAAAACTTATATTCCAAATTTGGAATAACACTGAATATCTGGCTGCTTTTTTTGTAGACAAGCTGTGTTTTATCAAACTTTCATTATTCTTGTCTCAATGGATTCAGCTTCTTCCATCTATACTGAGCCTGCCAATTCCATGCCAAAACTGCTGTATTCGCTGACATCCCGTTTCAGGACTACGTATCTAGGAGCAGGGCTGCCTGAGCGAGCTAGCTCCCTTTGCTTCAGTGTTTGAGCAGCACCTCTGGGACTCAAGTGACAGCCTGCTCAAGCCAAGCACTGCAGTCTGTGTTGACTTGAGTTAGCTTTTGCTGCCTTAGCTATTAGTGCTGTTGACAGTAGCTGGAAAAAAATTGTTTTATTGTTGAAACCTTTTTATTGTATGAATTTCTTCATAAGAGTGTGAAAAGTTTTGGTTGTAGAAATACAAATATATTGTAAGAAGGTGCTTCAGTTGCATACCTGCTACCATTCCCCCCCCAGTACTATTTTGCATTCTGTGTGAGATTACATATGTAAGATGAATAAATATAAATTAATATTTAAAGTTGTAGAAACAGATTGAAACTGAAATATCATCAAGGTCATAGAAACAATAATACTGTAACTGATAACTGCAGAATAACTTACAGTATTGTATTGTAAACAGGACAGACTTCAGGTTGTGGTTGCTAGTGTAACTGTGAGCTTCACTGATTGTTTGAAGGTCCCATCTTGGTTTTGTATGAAAATATGTCTTATTTCATTGCAATGGGGAACTCGTTCTGGAGGAAGCAAGTCTTAGGCTTACATGTATTTGATTCTAACCTCTCTTCGGTTTCCGAATTTGCGTTATTTCTGTGAATTAGAGATCTCTGTGTCCCTAGCAAAGGAAGAAAGCTGCTTTGAAATACATTTTTATGTTTCTGAGAACTGTTGTGCACTCTTGGAGCTGCACACTTCCACCGTTTCTCTTTGCCAACTGTGCTTCCGTTGGTCCAAGAAGTGTGAAGCAGTGTTTGGTCTTGATGTTCTCATGCTATTGCCAAGATGCAGTGTTTTTTTTAATAGAATTTTTAACATTTCTGGCATAAAAGACCTGAAATTCACAAACATTACATTGTAGGAAGATCAGCATTCTTCTCACAATACCTGTGAAAGGAGCTGTATGAACGCTGTTTTTCATTTTAAAAAGGCAGCGTATTACAGAAGAAAGGGCAAACCAAATTGTGTGCTTTTGGAACAAGCCAAGTTAGTAAACTTGGATGAAATAAAATCTGATCACTTATTAAAAACGTAAAAAGAGTTTTTAAGAAGGCAATTCAGTGAGGGAGACATTAGCAAAGTTATACAAAGATTGTTTCTGTACTATTTTTCTGTTTAACAAGTACTTGTGTCCTCATTGGAAATGGGGTTTTAGGGTGGTTATCTGTGGTAAAATAAGACCCTTTTTGGTAATCCATTTGGTGTCAGTGATAATGCAGTTTGTGGGGCTGGAGTGTGCTCAGTGTCTTGCAGGTAACCTGCTCCTCAGCATATAATAATTTGCTAAATTTGAGAAAGGCACCTCTGCTTATTTGATTCACTAAGTAGTCAGCTTTCTCACTTATTATTGTGTCAGCTGTATCTTTTACTTTAAACCATCACATTAAATAATAGTTTATGCTGGCTTTTTATTTCAGTTCATGCATTTAGAACCTGGAACTCAGATAAAAAGATAGTTTCAGAATAAATTCAGTATATTATTTATGAGTGGAGCAACACATTAGCATTGAGTTCACAATAGATCATATCGCTTTTATTCCATCTTACAAGCTTAGCAGCACAAACAGAATAATCAACATATTATTTGGCTGTCATCTGCTGAACAGAAACCAGAGATCACAAGGAGGTTTTCCCTAGCTGCAGTGATGGCCTTTTTGTTCCAAGCCCCCATCTGGGAGGGCCATGGTGTGTTATCATATGGAACGCGGGGTTTTCTGTAATCTGCTTAGCTGCACTGCAGTTTGAATCTTTATTCCATGTTTGTGTAATTTATAATTTTAATGAGACCGTGGCTCTTGTGGGCTTTGAAATATATTAAAAGCTCTTTTGTGCATATGCTTTTGTTCTTGCTTAATAGGCTCAGTGTATTTAAAACTGATGAATTTTTATTCATGGATTTGGATGTCTGGGGATTAACTTAGACTGAATATCATTGCACTCATCTATTGATGTTTAGAACTTTTTTAATACTTGTATCTTAGTGGAGAAGAACTTACAGAACTTGTGTTTTGTACATAAAACGGCTTAGATACCACTTCTACTGAGCAATGAGGAAAAAGTACTGATTACCGTTTATTTTTACTGCATAAACTTGAAATGCGGTTTGTGCTATGAAAAAATAAGTAGTTAAATCCAGGGACGTGTGTATTCGGAACGTCGTAACTAAAGACAATTTGGGAAAGCAGTCAAAATTTTTGTAGAATAATAGCAGTGACAAGCACTTGATTTGCATTTTTCTTCTGTTCAGGTAACTTGAAAATGTAAATACTGAGTTTGCTTTTGTCTGACTGTTTCCAGTCTCCTGTGTTTTTTAACACATTTTTTAATGCAGAGTGTGCGTAAGATACTTCATTAGAAGATGATGCTTGTAACCTGGAAGAATTGATGGACATACAGGAAGAATCTTTGTTACTATTGTTACATTTTCTGATGGTGCTAAAACTGGTCTTGTGTTTTGCTTTTGGAATTTTCAAATGTTTAACCATAGGTTTGATTTACTATTTGTGTTAAGATCTTATACTGTGTGATTTCTGTGTTCATGAACCACTATGGAGTACTCTTCAGTGATGGCACTCTAATCTGAGACTAACACTGGGGATAAGATTGGCACTTGTATTTCTTTTTAAACAGCCCTGCTCATGGTGTACATAAATAGGTTGCTTTGTTTGATGTGGAGGGATTTTGTTGTGTTTTTTTTTTTGTGGTGGTTTTGTTAGTTTTGGTTTTTTTACCAGCAGACAATCCTCTTTGTAATGACAAATATTTTAAGTAAACAGCCTTTTTTTTCTTGTCAGTGTGTAGGGGAATTATGTACTTCTTTGATATTCCCTGCTTGCAGTAGTATTTCCAAAAATACCTGCATATCTCTACAAGGCGTGTCAGCACTGGGGAGTTCAGGGGACATGTGAGCCATAGACAAATTCAGTTTCTGTAGGGTCATAGATTTTAAGTGCCTAATGTGAAAACTGGACTCGTAACTCTTTGTCTTGGCTAACTGAAATTAATTTTAAATGCTTACATGTCTATGTTTCAAGAAAGTGAATTTTTTGAAATTTAAGATAAATGCATATAGCTCAGAGGATAGTTATTTTGACCCTTGTCACATAGACACAGGGTATTTTTCCTCAGTCACTAGGAAAGTGACTGTGCTGCCTGTCAGACCTTTAGTGTTTGTCCTAACTTTGACATTGTTACAGGAAACTAAGTGAATATTTCGGCATCCCTCAGAGGCTTAAACTTGCCATGTATGACCGTGCCTTTGCTCAGCTATTTGGATTTTGCTGTTCAGCAAGGATGAGTGTATAGAGCTGCAGAGGAAGACAGAAGCCCTGGAATGCATCTGACCATTAATACAGTGTTTTATACAGGGTTGTGGGGAGTTGCTCCCCAAAGGTAAATACAACCAGTGAGAACTACTTGAAATCTGTTTTTAAAAATTGCTCATTCTTATGTAGGCAGTCTCTAGTTGTTTAACACCAGAGGACTGCATTATGTGAATTTATGTTTACAGGATTGAGTTCCTTGTCAGCTTGAGATCAGTAGATGAAGGAGCACTTGTTGGAGACAAGCTGTCAGTGCCTAGCAGAGATAATGTGGAAAATAATCTTCTCTTCCAGACTATTGCCAGGCTTTGCCACTAGATTTGCCAGACTGAATCCAGTGGTTTTTTTCTAGAGAAAACCAACAACTAGAAATAAAAATCAAGTTCTGCCTGGTCCCCTGCATGGGAAGACCTTTTGAAAAATTGTTCCTTGTTTTGCTTTCAATGTTTGGACTTCTCAGATTATAATTAGAGTATTTAAAACATTTTCTATTTATTGTGTATCTGATATGGGAAGAATCTTTCCCAACATGACATAGACCCTTCACTGTTCTAGCACATGTAACTTTAATTTCATGCAGAAGTTTTAAAAGAATAAAGAAACTCCAACAAATATTTAAATAGCTTAGTCAATGTGCAGGTTTTTTTGTCTTGGGTTTTTGGATTTTTTTAAGTAATAATCTGAGTAACTGTTTGGGAAAGAGATGGTACAAGTTAAGGGACTACCTTGTGTGAAGAGAGGTGTCTGGTTAGAAGTGGAGAATGTTAGGGGAGGAGTTTGTTAGCTAAGGAAAAACTGATAAACTATCACTAAAGATTCAGTGAAAATTCAGAATTAGGAAGGATTATATAAAGCAAATGTAACTGGAACTTTTTTATTATTGTGAAAAATCTATTTAATATCAAGTACAATAATTTGTTTAGCCACACTTTCATTGGCTGTGAATTCAGTTTTTCCTGTATTTAAAATTTTGGCACCATGTGTTAAACTGTCTTACACAATGCCATTGGTTATCTGGAAATGATAAATCTGCTCATTGATTTCCTAATTTTATTATGTACACAGTTAATTGTAATCCAAGATTACAGCAAACAAGATGCTAATTTCTAGACAACCTATGTACATTTCCCTTGGAGTGTGATTGTTACAGAAGCAAAGAATACAAAGAGAATACCATTTGCACTATCCTCACAGGAGCTGTCAATAAAAGATGTAATAGGGGATTTAGGAATCTGGAAATGGCCAACTAATTTATGTGAATCTATTTTATTTCAGCTAGAAAGACCAAGCTCTGTTTCGTCTGCACTGCATATTGCAGAGCACAGGCTGTCTATAGAAAACCAGGCGGCTGCATATGGATAGTCCCTTGATATCATTCACTTGCTGTGTAATCTTATTATGCAAAGTTCTAATCTTCACCTAGAATGAATGCCTCTGGGTCAGAATATAGTCATATCAGGGTTTTTGGGGTCATGTTTTGTGATCCTTAGCTTATTCTTCTAAGTAGGGCTGGGATTTAAAGAGTATTCCCCAGACACTAGCAGAGATAGATGGCAAAACCTGCTGCCTTTTTGGAAGACAAGACCAACATGAGGTCCCTGGTAGGATTAAACTTGATTTGTAGCTGTAGGATTTTTTAACAGATGTATTATTGGACAGGGAATAGGGGGCCACCAGCACAGCGAAATTGGATCACGATTGGCATTCTCAGGGAGTCTGCTGGCTGCTAAAACAGCAGCTGCATGTGGATTTGACTTCTTTCAGGTGAAGCGACTTCCAGTCATTTGGAAAGGATGGGATGAAAAGGAACCTTGGTGATAATTTTGATGTCTGCAAGATTTAGTACCAATGTAATGGGATTATCGGTAACACCTTCACTGCAGAAAAAGCCACCTGGCGCTATAACTGGCAGTGACTGAGAACTAATCCTTTCCCATCTCTTGGATGTCATTCATAAGGCTCAAAGTGATTTCCACCCTGCTAGCTGTGATTAATTTTATAAACAAACAAACAAAAAAACCCTCAAATGATGAAGGCACAGGCTATGTAAGGAAAAAGGAACAGAAGATAATAGTAATTACATTTTATTTGCTGCAGGGGATAAACTATACAGTTCTTGGAAAATAACCCGATTGTATTCTAGGTGGTAAATAGGGATGTGCAACCTTTTTTAATCAATGTCTATGTTTGGTATAAAAACAAAGTCTATTGCAGTATAAAATTTTAAGCTAGCTACCTACCATATGATAGTAGGTAGTACCTGGAAGTAATTACAACAGGTTTTATGCCATTAGTTCAGTGATAAGGATGTTTATACAACAGATCCATTATGTTTTCAAGGGGCCTGTGACTTAAATCATTTGTTTTATTGTGCTTAATGGTCTTATGCAGTATCTGGTGGAGTTGCCTGCTGACAGCGCTTTGTACTAAAATTGTGTGATGTGGAAAAACATTCAGCCGTTTACTTTCTTGTGATCAACAATATGGCATTGTTTTAAGAATGTACTGATAAATAGTTTTCTGAGGAAACAATTGTATTTTACTGATCCTTAAGCTAGAGCAATTGTAAGATAAATATTCTATGGAGTTTTTAATAAACTAGAATTGGTGGGGTGTTTTTCACTGGGATTACTCTTACTACAACCATTCACTTACTAACTAGAAGTTGTTACTTAAAACTACATGGAAACTTTCAGGGTTGTGGCTATTTTGTGGAATGAACACTGGATATCTAAAGATGGACCTTAACTTTAAAACCCGCCCCCCCGAGTTCTCTGAAGTTATCTTAGGTTCAGATTGTGTATAATCTAGGAGTGTGTGTGTATATATGCCTTAATTAGAAATTAACTTTTCTCGAGTGGTAAAAAAGTGCCTTGTATAAGAGCTAAAACTTTTTTCATTATTATCATGAACATCTACCAAGGGGAGTTTACAGGAAAGATGGGGAGGGACTCTATCAGGGAGTGCAGTGGTAGGATGAGGGGTAATGGTTTCAAACGGAAGGAGGGGAGATTTATATTAGATATTAGGAGGAAGTTATTTACTGTGAGGATGGTGAGACACTGGGGCAGATTGCCCAGAGAAGCTGTGGCTGCCCCCTCCCTGGAAGGGTTCAAGCCAGGCTGGATGGGGCTTCGAGCAACCTGGTCTGGTGGGAGGTGTCCCTGCCCAGGGCAGGGGTGTGGAACTTTATGGTGTTTAATGTCCCTTCCAACCCAAACCATTCTATGATAAGCCTGAGTATTTAAAAAAAAAACCCTACCTATAAAAAACCCTAGAAATATTTTAGTTATAGCCTAATAGCTGTTGGCATGAGAGGTTTACATTTTCTCTTAATGAGTATTGTTACCATTCCATGTGGTGCAATCACAGAATCACAGACCAGTCAGGGTTGGAAGGGACCTCTGAAGATCACCCAGTCCAACCCCACTGCTAAAGCAGGTTCAACTACAGTAGGTCACACAGGATTGTGTCCAGGCAGGTTTTGAATATCTGTGGAGTAGGAGAGTCCACAGCCTCTCTGGGCGGCCTGTTCCAGGGCTGGTTTTCCTCATGTTCAGGTGGAACTTCCTGTGCTCAATCCAGTTTGTGCCTGTTGCCCACTGCCCTGTTGCTGGGCACCATTGAAAGAAGCCTGGCCCCATCCTCTTGATGCCCACCCTTTAGGTATTTATAAGTGTTGATGAGGTCCCCTCTCAGTCTTCTCCAGGCTAAAGAGCCCCAGGTCTCTCAGCCTTTCCTCATAAGAGAGATGTCTCAATCCCCTGATCATCTTCGTAGCCCTCTGCTGGAGTCTCTCCAGTAGTTCCCTGTCTCTCTTGAACTGGGGGGCCCAGAGCTGGACACAGCACTCCAGATGTGGCCTCACCAGGGCAGAGCAGAGGGGGAGGAGAACCTCCTTTGACCTGTTGGCCACACACTTCTTAATGCACCCCAGGATATCATGGCCTTCTTGGCCACAAGGGCACATGGCTGGCTCATGGTCCAGTTGTTGTCTACCAGAGCTCCTGGATCCTTCTCCGCAGAGCTCCTCTGCAGCAGGTCAACCCCCACGCTGCACTGGTGCACAGGGTTATTAAACAGCATGAATCAACAGTATCTGCTTACTCTGGTCAGTGTGACACAGTGTTTATACAGTCCTTTTTACACGTAATATCCACAGGTGCCTGAATTCTATACCATCTTAATGTAAAGTTTCTGAATAGCGTGGATCTGAAATACCTGTTTCTGCAGTATTTTTCTGTCTGCCTTAACTGAGAAGCAATGTGAGGCTGCTTTTCTAGCAGGTGCTCTTGGGAAGTATTGGTGATGGACTTCTCTCAAGAAATAGTTGTGGTCTTTCCTTCACACTCGTGCAACTCAAATCGATCTGCTGTCACTCCATCTTCCTCTTACCACCTGTAACACGTTTCTGGCCCTGAGAGCAAGGAGTTGGTCCATGCGTTTTGTAGTGGGGCGGGTTGAGAAGAGCAAACCGCTTTTCTGGCTCTCCAGAATAAATTGTGCTGAAAGTGCATTTTGCTTGCAGTGAAGCTGTTCCCGTTTCTGCAGGGTGTCCTGTCGTGTTCTGGGCGCTGCACGTGCTGATGAAACAATACAAGACTTTTCTGTTTTCTGTGGTATTTTGGGTCGTTACTGTGAAACTCATTAGCTAATATTAAGGATGATGAATCACAGATTCGTTTAAGTGGATTTATTCTGCGGATTTTGGGCAGGGGGGACGTACATCTTTTTTGGAACAAGGTAATGAGCTTGGTACAGAATTTTTCCCAATAAAACGTTGTCTTTTTTTCTTTATAAATAAATACTAAATGCAAAGAACAACAGCCGCTTTTGACTGTAATCAGGCAAATTTCCTATTAACTGCTAGACAGTGTTGTGCAAGTAAAGCTATGCACTTTTAAATTCCTGCATTTAAATAGCAAAATGTCATGAAATACAGAAGGGGAGGTGTTTACTATTAAGTAGGGCATTGTACACACAGCATTTTTCCTTTTTTTTTTTTAAGTTA
Organism: Leptosomus discolor; assembly: GCF_034619465.1. Classification (NCBI taxonomy): domain Eukaryota; kingdom Metazoa; phylum Chordata; class Aves; order Leptosomiformes; family Leptosomidae; genus Leptosomus; species Leptosomus discolor. The sequence continues at coordinate 19,245,675 of NC_141402.1, read as the reverse complement.
CTGCATTTGTGCATTTGTTTAGCAAACTATATTGTCCCATTTTAGTAAACGAGGGAAATCTTGCTGTGGATTTAGTTCATGATAAAGCTGATACTGAGTTTAAGGGGGACAGGTTTCTTGCAGAATGTAAAACTTCCTTCACTTACTTCAGTATGTGTGTTTTCCACTTCCTTAAGAGAAATATGTATATAGATAAAAATATTAAAAATTGGGGTTTAGAATCGCAGGAATTACATCTAATCATGGGAGTTTGACTTAAGTATTTGGGGGAGTGGGTCAGAAGGTATTTACAGTCTTATGTGCTGCAGAACTTAGGCCACTGTACTGTAGCTGAAAACAGAAAGACCTAATGCCTTATTTTTATAAGCAAGTGTTTTGGTAATGGAAGTCTAATCAAAGGAAAGCTCTGCAAAACCTCCAGAATTCCCATCAACAACTCTGTTCTTTTTCTAGTGTAGTCTTCGGCAAGCCATTCAGGACTCTATTAGCCTTAACTTTGTCTAGTTCTTGAAGCCTTTTTTCATTTGATTGACTGTCAGGTCACTTTTAATTGATTGCACACATGGAAGGGTCTGTGTAGTAAATGAAAAACTTCTTGATGGCATTTGCGTTTAAACTGTATTAGCTCCTCAGAGGTATCTAATTATTTGTGGTTTTCATTCACTGTTTCTTTTAAAAACATTGTTCATCAGTTGTTAGATACAAAAGATAGTTTTGTAAATGTTAGGTGGTTTGTTATCACATGAATGATATTCTTCTGTTTTACTGTAGACTAGAACCAGCTGAACGACGTAACACTGTACGATGCTTCGCGATGTCCTAGGAAAAACCTTTCGATTTCTTGGGTATACTGTGCAATATGGCTGCATAGCGCATTGTGCCTTTGAGTACCTTGGAGGAATTGTTGTGGTAACTTTTCACTTTCATGACATTTAAAAGAAAATAAAACTACAATAGTGAAATTGTTGTATGTGATAATGCCGGTGTTTCATGTTTCTTCATTCTCTTGAAAGCTTTTTCAAAGCGTGTTTAGTAAATGCCTGGTTTTTTGGAGCCAGGTCCAGCCTTTATGAAAGTTCTCTCTACTTTAGGCATTTGTATTTTTTGCTGCCTTACTGCTTGAGGCATCATGGAAGCAAATGGGAAATTATGATTAAGCATTTTGCAGAGAGTACGTTCTTCCAGAAAGACTGGAGTCCCTAAGAATGCCATAGGAAATGCTCTTGTTTCCAATGCTGGGCAGATTTCTGGACATTTTATGTCCCTCCCCCTCCTCGCCAGCTTCTAAACCTAGCAGACACTGCTGCTGGACGTAGTGGAGTTTGTCTGTGAGCTGCTCTTGCAGCTTCTGTGATGATTCTCTTTTACAGTGGCCGAAGAAAGGGATAAGCTGGCAGAGCTTTGAGTGCAGCTAATAATTTCCTAATAACAGTACCTAATAATTTCCTGCAGGTGCAGGAATAATTAGGTGCTGAAATGAATCTGCAGGGGCTCGCAGCACCTAGCGCAGTTCAGGGCCAATCCTGAGCGAATACGGAGCTGTAAAAGCTCTGGGCGCTGGCCTCTCCTTCAAAATGTATCAGTGTTCCTTGGAGCATCTCACTTTTTTAGTTGTTCTTTACATTACACCTTTTCTAGTTTATTACCAATAATTTGAATATTAATGTATTTTAGATAAAAGTAATTGGAAATAGTAATTTTTTTTTCTCATTTATTTTTAATTTGCAGTGTTCTGGACCTTCAATGGAACCAACCATTCAAAATTCTGATATTGTCTTTTCGGAGAACCTTAGCCGCCACTTTTATTGCATTCGAAAGTATGCTCCTCTGTTGAGACGAGATTTTACATTCCGCTTGCCAGAGCTTGTCAGTAGCCACACTCTGTCCGTCCTTTATTTTCCGTATATTCTTCTGCTTCTAAATTGTAATTTTTCATAAATCTCTGCTCGTTGTGTGTGATGGAAGCTAAAGTAATCAGCACATACAGCCTATTGAATGACTTGTCAGAATTCTTCTAGGATATAGTCTATGCCTCTTTTACAGCTTTGTCCAAAAAATGGAAAAATTCCCATTTTTTTCACTAAAACAGTTCTATTGTGTGAATGTAACTTTTCTTCTCTAAGCAGTTTTGTCTTCTTAAAAAGCAAGCTGTAGGTATTGCTGTGTTCAGATAGGTTGTTAGGAATGTGACTAAATGGTGTAAGTACTGCTAATCTCATACAATTTTATTACTGTGTTGTAGAGCCCAGCAGGCTCAAGGCCCTCGCCCATTTTGTCGTGGTCTGTTTCACTGTACGATCTAATGTATATAATCAGGAGGCAAAAGTAATACAAGGTCTTACAAACTCAGATTAGACATTTGAAGTTCCATTGGAAGACTGACATTTGGTCAATAACGTTTAGGAACATGGAATCTGTTCTGTTCCATGTTCATGTAGCAACAGGATCAAGTTAAACGACATTCATCTCATCAGAGCATTGTCTCTTAAATGTAGTCTTAAATGTTTCATAAATTATCTAAATAACAGAGAATCTCTCCAAATGTACTTTAAAAACTGTGCGTAAACTTACACCCCAAGTAAAACTGAAGAAACCAAAATTGTAGACAAGAATTTTCAGCAGAAGGAAGTATTTTTAATATACATGAGTATTTTTGGACTCTACACATTGATGCACATGTATTTAGCCAAATAGTTTGTTCTTAGAGTTCTGTTTGTTTTTTGTTTCTGTTTTTTTTTCCTCTCAGAGGAGATATTGTAATTGTGAAAAGCCCAAATGACCCCAAATCAAATATCTGTAAAAGAGTAATTGGCTTGGAAGGGGATAAAGTCTGCACAAGCAACCCTTCAGATTTCCTTAAGAGTCACAGCTATGTAAGTATTAGAGTTTCTTGCTTTGTAAATTAATGATTACTTAAGTAGGCCTGTTAGTCTGTAAAGGATTTGCAATATTTGAGTATCATCATAAATCATAAAGTATGACGTTCATAAATGATTCTTTCTTCTTGTATATGTACAGTAAAATGTGGTAATTTGTAAACTCTGTTTATGGCAAGATGTCTTTCTCAGTGTCTTTGGTCTCCGTGGGAAGTGTAGGCAGATGATATTTTTGCTCTGCCCTTTGCTTAGGTCTTCCCTGGAAGAATCCTCTACAGTTCTCTGCATAAAGTGCAGTACAGATGGCAGACTCAAGGGCTTGGTCTTAAGGCAAAACTGTTTCTGTATTTTAAACACTATGAAGTGAGTCCTTTGAGGATTTTGCTTTCAAAATTATTATTGCCGTGTAACAATAGTTTAATTTTTCTGAGTACGGTTTGAAAAGTAGTAATTTTCCTAACTTGTCCAAAAAGTCAGGTAACAAGATGAAATAAAAAGGAAAAAATATTCTTCATGCTTACTTGTCCTTTTGCAGATAGACTTAACGGAAGTTCGGAAAGATTTGTGACAAAATGTTTTCAGCAGCTTCTTTTTAAGGTATCACTAGAAAAATCATGAGAAACCGCGATCAAGAAAAATGTAGGGTTTTTTCCCAAAAGCATGTCTGACCTTTATTACCTCTGTTCAGCACCTTGTGGAAACATCAGATTTTGCACAGATGTTCTGAAGTTTTCTCGTAATGCACTTCATCCTCACCATGAGAACCAGAAGGATGAGCCCCTGGCCCACAGCTAACGTCCTGTGTTGTGAGGGCAGAGGCCTTCATGGAACGCTCCTTGCAGCCAGCTGCAGTTTGTGCCAGGTGAATCCTTTACGAGCTCAGCTGCCGTAAAGACGGCCGCCTTCACCAGCCTGCCTTCAGGCACCCGTGCTTCGTTCGCATTAAGCACCTGACGTGCAGTCTGGCCTGCCTAAAACCAGTGGCAAAATTCTTGTCAACTTGGTGTCTGGATTAGTCAAGACCTAGGACCAGAAAGCAAGGAAGGTAATGGAAGGATTACGATTCACCCCCTGTTCTGAGGGGTTGGATTTGTTGTTTCTTCCCCTCCAGTGTTGAGGCAACCCATTTCAGGCACCTGCCTCTCATCTGCCCTTCGGAGCAAGTGTCAGTACCGCTGGAGCTTCTCTTCACGCTTGTGTCACTGGTGGGCAGAAAGAAGGAACTCGTGCTCTGTTCCGTGTTGAAGGGGAGGACAGAGCATTTAGTTTTTCCATAAATCAAGTTTACTGTTTAACCAAGGAAAAAGATAAAAAAAAAAAAAAAACAACCCATTTTTCTTACCAAGTTGAAGAAATTTTCTAGCTCCTATAGGAGTAGTAATTTAGATGAAATACGAATTTCCCAGAGCAGAACAACCTGAAATGGGAACGTGAATTCTGTGTACACTGACAGAAGACACAAACTAAGCTTCTCTGAGCATCTTGAGCCTCACTTGTCTTAGTCTTGAAAAGGAAGTTCAGGAAGGATTTGTACTTCACAGGTTGTCAGCCTGTCTGGAAACCCTGAGGTAATCAAATATCCAGCAGAACAATTTCTGCCCTAGGTGCAAGATTTCTTGTCTTCAGTTTTCATACAAAATGTGAGGAGAATGAGGAATGCGGAGTCCTTTTCCTGTTTTCCTGTGTATGTTTTTCATAAAGCCTAATGTGTGGAAATACAGCAAAGTGACCTGCAAGGGTTCTTAGTTCTTACATCACAACTTGTATCTAGGGGTAGAAACGATCTCAATGGCAATGCTTTCCTTTGTTAGTGTGTGTCTGTTTTCCTCCTATCTTTAGTGGTTGTTGGACAGGTAGATCTTTCCGCCTGTTCAGGAGACACTTCCTTTACAGAAGAATTTATTCTCAACATAGATATCTGCACTTTATGCTCATAACTTGCACTGTTTATTCACTAAGTAAATTGTCCTTGTTGGGGAGGGAAACACGTGACTGTGTTTAGGTAACTGTCTAATCAGATTCCTCCTTTTACTATATCACTGTGCTATGCACTTGTTCTCTTAATCCAAACACAAAATTCTTCAAAGCAAATAGCAGCAGCAGGTGTACAGAGAACTGGCTGTTTGTTTTGTTGATACTTCCTTGAGAAGAATTCACCTGAGTTGGGTTTTTGGAAAAAAAAAAAAAAAAAAAAAAAGACTGTTGAAGCTGAGGAAAGGCCTTGGCTAGGATCCCAAATGGCCAGAAGTGCTGCCTGGCTGCCAGAGATGGGTACAATTGCAGACGCTCCTTAAGTGAGCAAAGCCTGGAAATGGCCATGAGTTTTGTTGTTTATATTTGGCTTCTCACTGCTTTTTTAAAAATGAGAAGTCTCTGAGTGATACTTGAATGCAGAGACGCCAAAGCATGCAAGGTCAGAGGATCGTTTGGTTTTAGTACAGTGAAGTGCCTGGCTTGCTTGACTACTTGTCTCCTGCTTTGGGGAGTGATAGTGAATAGTTACTGTAGTGTTTGCAAACTTACTTCAGATGCCAGAAATATTACCGAATTTTAGGTAGTTCAAACCTCTGCTTCATTCTTTGCTGGTTTTTGCCAGCCCACGGGTACGTACTGGGAGTTAGCCAGTTACTGGAGGTGCCAGAAAAATGGCAGCGCAACCTGCTGAACACAGCTGAGAGTCAGACTGCCTCTAAGCAGCTGCTTCTCTTGTCGCCCCAAAAGGAGACTCCTTATTGTCACGTTAGTAGGAATTGTGCTGAGTCTGCATTGGCTGTGTCAATGTTAGTCTTGGCATATTTTACAGATTTTAAGTTAGGGATTTTTGTGCTTAGAAGCAGTGTCGTATGTGGTTCTTATTCTGAAGCCTAAGAGAATGCTAAAATCAGATCCTGCTTCCAATCCTGTTTCATTCATGAATGCACTTCTCAGGATGGCTTATATCTATCGACAGGAGAATGGAGAACTCTGTTTACAATGTGCTGTCTGTAAAATTACACAGATGAGATACTTTATTGGTGCAAACAACCAAGTAGATACCTGTAGATTAAAACAAAACAAAAGCAACAAACCAACCTTCCAAGCTATAATAAAAATGAAAAATAAAAAAAAATCATACATGAGTTGAATAAGTTGTTCTGAGAAGAGGTATTTCAGTTGAATAGAAATGCAGCATAGCAGTGGCAGTTACGTGAACGTCTTTATAGTGATATAAAAGTGCTTTGGCTGCTGTATTTACCCGAAGGAACACATCGTATGAGAAATATTATTTTTGTCAGAGTGCACGAAGTGTAAGGCTGTACCAAAAAGCTGTCTTTGATGGAGTCATTGTTGGATTGCAAGCCGATGGAACTAGTCCCATATTCCAAATTGACTGGTATAAATTAAGCACATGCTTAAATTAAAGTGTAAGCACATAAGGAACGTCTTTACTTTGGACCTTTTATGGTACATGATGCTTCATATGCTAGAGGTGGTGCTTATCTGCAGAATAATAATGAGGAAAATCTTCCTATTTACATGAAAAGTATAATGAAATTCCTTCTTGGAGTAAGCTGCTATAGTATTACAATGTTAGGAAAATGTAATTTTTCTTTTCATAGCCTTTTTATTGATACTTGGTATGGAATATAAGCATTAGGCTGGCAGTTTTGTTGGGCTCTCTTTTGGTTTTGTGCTCAATGATGGTGTTTATAGATACAAGCAAGTGTATTCACTGTAATAAACATTTAAGAATGTATAACATGTATCAGGAGCAGCGTGGTGTGAACCCGAAAGTTAAAAAGGTAAACAACTAATTTTTAGTAATGTGGTATTCAGACATCATTTCAGTTATTGAAAAATATCTTTACTGATTTATTCATTTCACTATAGGATCTAAGTAATGAGGATTAATAAGGAAATTACTCAATCACAGTAAAGCCCTGAAATGATCTTTAAGAAAACACCTGAAAGGTCAATTTTCATATTTAGGTTTTTATTCCCTGTTTTTAAAAGTCTTAAAACAGACCCAGGTTTATAATTCGGATTTAGTATCCTATTGTTGTATTTGAATTTGTTTTAATGCCATTTACTTTAGCTTTAATTTCTTTAGTACCATATGTTCTTGTGCTTCAGCTGCTATTTACAAATTGAAAAAGTGAGGGGTAAGTCATCAGATTAAAACAGCTTGTATGTCATAAACCACCAATATGCTGAGCCTTTGTGTCACTTAAACAAAAGTAGTACCTAATAATGTCACTTAATACAGCTAGAGTCTGTAAATAAGGAACTGCCTTTTGCAAGTCATAGTGATAAAAAGCGGAGATACAAATCCATATCTCAGCAACACTCTGCTGGTGATCAATCACAACACACCACTAATGCTGTGAGACTAGCTGATGTGGGGGAAGTATGTTTACCTTGTACCAAAATGAGGTTCATTGCGGAGATGGCATCCCTTCATCCTGTGGTTAACTCTAGAGCTAACACAATTCCAAAGATAATGCACCTTACTGTGTTTGCAGATCAGGGAAGTGGTCTTGCACAGCGCTGTTAACTCTTAAAGAGTCCTTGTCCAATGCAGTAAGAATATTATGTGGGTACTAACAATAACGTAATGTTAACGTAAACAACACAATATTTTAATCACTAGACAGTACTGCAGATTTTGGATGCACAACGTAAGACTGAAGAGTGGTTTGATACCTCAGAGTGCTCCATACAATTGGATAAGTCTCTTCAAAATATCCTGAGTAGCAATTAAAAATAAAGTTCTCAAAACACATTCTTCTTCCTAATAGCTAGGTTACACTCATGGTTTAGTATTTCAGTAATCTAAGTTTTAATAGTTGCTGGTCAGGAGAAAGGAAATATCTTACTACTTCTTCTTAGTTCTAGCATTCTAGAGGCTTGCAAGTTAAGTTATGCTGTAGTTTTAACCAGCCAGTATGCTAAATGTCTGGTGGGAAAGAAGAACTGATTTGGCATATCTGTTTAATTTGCAGATTTGCTCAGTTTGCAGATCCCTCTATATCCCAGTACAGAGTGTTCAGGACTAGAGCTCATCTTGAATTTTCTAAGAAGTAATTTTAAATCAAAATTCTGATTTGTCAAAACTAAATTATTCAAGGGAAATGAAACACAAATCATCTTATCAGTCTACTCCCCTGTATTTCCAGGGATTCTTCTGCTCAAGTGGACCGGTCTTTCTACCTTTGCCGTTTTGGTTTTGATATTTCAAGAACATATGCGTGGCATGACTTGACCCAACAGCACTGGTACCATTCACCATAGCTTATCCTCCTGTCTGTGGGGTCGGGGCGTGGGTGGCCAGACATGGGCATGCCTGCACCCCAGCTCAGGCACGGGGCAGCGGCGAGAGGCTCAGCTTAAACAGCTTCTGAACGAGCTCCCACCGCGGTCCCTTCCATCACCATTCCCCCCAGTCTGATCCCAGCTGAGTCAGCTGTCCCGCCTGGGCTGGTCTTGAGGGCCGGCCAGCCACGCCGGGGCGGGGGAGAGCGCTGCCCGGGCTCGGACACGCTGCCCCGGTTCTTCTGTTCAGCCAATTCGTTCCTGAAGGAAAACCATAAAAATAATCTCCGTGTTGATTTGAGGGGAAGTTGTTTCAAGATCACTCATCTCTGAACTGAAAGCACTAGATGCTTTTCCTCTGTGGAACAGAGTCTTGGCTGTGAGATACTGGTCCGATCAGTTTGAACCTTTGAGATTTTATGATTCTATTATTCCTCTGCTCCAAATTCAGTAAAATCTTCTAGGAAGCTGCTCAGGATGATGACATCAACTACTGGACTCACTGAAGATTCTGAGCACAAGTTTTAGTCTGCCTGTATCAGCTTCAGGTCTGAATGAAGGACCTACTTCATCTTTTTGCCTCCTCTGTACGTACCAGCTAAGGCCTTCCGACTGTCTTAAACGATGAGATCGTGCAGAGCCGAGGCCTTGGATTGATTAGCAGAGATTCAGGTCACTCCTGATGGAGCTGGCAGAGGATACTTTTAAGATTCCTTAACCCTTCTCAGAGTATTTCTCGGCCGTTGTTGCTACCAGGTTTACTAGGTAGATCACTCGGTGCAGGTATGCCTTTCTCCAGGACACACCAGTGATGGTTACGGGTTTTGTGTTTTAACCAGTAAGTTTCGGTGGGGTTTGAGCCTGTAGGGATTTGTTCTCAAACCTATACTTTAGGGTGACCCTGCTACGTCATCTGTTTTCTGGAGAAGAAAAGAATCAAATCCTTAATGACTGCTGTGAGAAAAGGCTATGCAAACTGCTACGTAATCTTTGCTGGATTTGTAATCAATATTTTCTTCCAAAATATCGATCCTTTATAAATTGAGAAAGCTAATAATAGTCTGGACTGATGAATCGCAGAAATACTCTGAATTTTTTTTTCTGGAGTTCCTAAATGTAGCTAGGAGATTGGTTTTTGAAAGTTTTGGCCTCTGAACATCTATAAAATACGAACATTTCAAAACTGTGGTAGATTAAAAAGCTTAGATAATGTTTCACTATTTAAAGCAAAGTGATTTTCTTTTCAAAAAAGAACCATTGTTTTGATGCAAAGAGAGAGGTAAAAAGTGTGTACAAAATCTGTGCATTATTCTTCATGACAGCAATATTTGCTCATAGTTTTTATTAATTCTATTAATTTTAAGTTAGTTTTAATTTTAACTGATAATATTTTTAGAAAAGGAATGATGGCTAATAATTTAAATAGAGGGTTGCAGCTAGAGATTCTCAAAATTGGACATACATGCTTTTTGGGCTGATTCAGGTCAGCATGTTTAACAGTGTGCTCTAGATCTGAATATTAAATGAGAGTATTTATAGCAGTAAACAACGAATGCAAGTGTTTGAATGATTATTTAACACAGTTGGAAACTTCGGCAACAGCCAAGAAGTGATACTGAGAGAAAGCCTATCCCTCTGTCACTTGACTGGCATAGATACGTTCTGATGTGAAAGTTCCGTGACCTTTCCCGTAAAGCAGCGAGCGCCGTGATCAGACCTTGTAAGTTCCGAGTAAGCAAGCCCAGGAGCAGCAGTAGCTATTTGTGCATTACACAAAGAAGGAGCAACAATGGTTAAACCCCAAACATTCAAATAACCAAGGAATGCTTTGACAGATTACTGTAACAGCTTCCCCAGATTTTTATTAAAGAACAACGCTGAACTGGTGTGCTTGCAGGATAAGAGAAAAATGCCTTACAAATTCAAATCGCAGTTAATAGACCTCAGTTTCCTTGTAGTATATGAGTTAACGTTGCTACCATTGAAGGTTATGTGATTTTTAATATTGGTTAATAATTAATTTCAAAACTTAAAGATAGACAAGTCTTCATATCTTACCTTTTTATAAATTTTCTGTTAAAACAGGCAATGACTTAATGTAGAGAATGAACTATAAGATAAATATTTCATCACTGTGAATTTAATTTCTGTGTAAAAACCTGTTAGTGTTTCATTGCCATCTTTTCTCATAATAATCTGGACCAAGGCCATATTCTTTTTAATACGTGTATTTAAACAAACTGCACCAAGTACATTATGCCTTATTCATAAGCAGCTCAAACTGTTCAGTAAGTAAAAGGATAATGCTAAACTGTTTGGAAGTACCTATGAATTTAAGGTAAATTCATTCTGTTATATTCTTTTATGAAGTGTTAAATTCCAGGTAATTCAGCCTTTTAGGGATACTTAGAAGATACGGATTGAAGATCTGCTATGCCCTTAAAGTTCCAGTGTGGTTGCTACCATTCCATAAAATGTAAATGCTTATCCTGATTTTAAAATACTGAGCTAATTAATGTCGTTAGGTTTTCTATAGATAGCAACCTTAATATGAACAACATGTATGACAAGCCTACAGAAATGGTGCCTAGAGCAACTGGATCATTAAAAAAGAGTCTCTCTTAAGCATTATTGACTCTTGGTTCTGAATTAATAACTAAAGGATTAAGGAATACTTATGTGAGACTTTAAGTGTAGAGTGATAAAACAAACTCCTGCATTTCTATGGTGTGTATTTTATCCTAACTAGATGCAATTTACTTAAATAAGGCAATTTAATCAGTATTTAGTAAATTTGTCATTTGATATTGTAGATTCTTTCATCATATTTCACTTTAATCAAGAAAGGTAACACCTGTGGTTTATTCACAAAAGCTTCTTTTGTTAAATGAACACCCGCAGGCCATGAAGCAATTACATTTGTTGCTTGTACCAAAGTAGGAGGCACTTAAATAGACCTTAGTAGGGATAGATGAGAACTTGCAGACTTTATTCTTTTGTCCAGCACTGAGATTAGTTCTTATCGTAGCTCAAGAAGGAAGCCTCTGAACTGAAAAGGAAAGATGGGAATGATTTAAAGTTCTTCTTAAGTTTGAAACTTTGATATTGCTGGAGGTGATGTGAATACCTGTGACCTTAGGAAAGTTCAAACTCCATCTACTCCCAGCTGATTGTGCATGCTGATGTTCTCTGACAAACACAGACTGCTTGGAATTCCAAAGGCAGAGACTGCAAGAGATTCAGGTTTATAATTCTCCATTTACGTATTAAAATCCCTAATTCTCCAGCTTTAGTACCTCCCCCTCAAAGTCCCCCAGAATCACAAACCGAAAGACCCGCACCGAAACAAAAACACCAACCCAAACCACAAAAGCCTATTTTCATTTAGTTGGGTTTGGGGGTATTTTTGAGGCAGATCATTTAATCTGTTCATCTTATTTGTGGTTTGTTAGGTTTCTAGTGTGCCAGTTAATGCAGCACAGACATCTCATCTCTTGGGTTTTGAAGTTAGTGAGATTACTCAAAGAACGAAGTTTGGTGTCATGTACAAAGACCAAGAGAATATAATTCTTTGTTGATTCCCTCTGCCACCCATTCATGTAAATTAATGTTTTATGCTCAAATGCATCAAACTGTCCTTCAGTTTTGCCTCTTCAGCTATACCACTGCGTACATGACAGCCGCCCTGCAAATTTAGCCAGTTTGCCGCAGTGAAAGATGCTTATTTGTCTGAGCTGAGAAACAGAGTAAGCTACTGCTACAGGCTCCGTTGTTCTCAGCGATAATCTTGTTCTCCTGGTCTGTCTGCCCCTGTGCTACAGCCTTGGAAGGGAGAAGGGGGAAGAGTTGGATCAGTCTGGATCAGTGTCCTGTGTTCTTAGATACATAAGCTGCACCTCAGATAACCAGTTCTGCCTGAGAACTGACGTTCCCTGGAAATAAATCCTCAGATAATCTGCAGAAAACCAGAGGCGCGAGGGTTGCCGAGGCAAAGAGAGTAGCCTGCGGACGGTGAGGGGCAGCGTTTTTCCATGGACATGCACTGCTCTGGAATTGCTGGCTTTGCCTGTGACCCACTAGTTAGTTACGTGAAAATTCAGTTGTTGGTCTCGTGAGGCTTTCACATCTAACTGCGGCCTCTGTGGCAGGAAGAACTGACGTGCTGCCCGCTGCAAGTGAACTGCTCTGGCACTCCTGTCAGCACGTTTCGTATTCGCAGTCTTTCTGTGTGTAGTTAATGGTGACCGTGACTTCACTTGGGCTTCTTGGATACCGTTCATTTTGTCTAAGAGGTCTGTGGCCTGTAGATAGCAAATGCAGCGTTGTGAATTGTCAGACAAGTGGCTTTCCCATTGCCTTGAGGTTTTTGGCAGTAGCAGCCTATTGGTGTGTAATTAATACATTCTTACGACAAATACAAGTTTTCAATAGGTTTTTTTTTTTTTCCTCTTTGGTTAAAAATATATCTTATTCCCAGCTACTGTGCTTGCACAGCTTTGAGGCATTTCAGATTGGGTCCTGATTCTGCAAAGGTTGATATTCAAAGTTAACTTTATTCAATGTGAGTAAACCCACTGAAATCAGTGATGTGGTCTAGAAATAGTTTGGTGCATAAACCCTTGAAGGATTCTGACTTTAGCCTTTATTTCAAAGGGGTGTAAATATCTTCTTTTTTTTTTTTTTTTTTTTTTTTTTTAATTAATGATTACAGCCTGTCACTGGTATTTGGTTTTACATTTTCATGTAATTCATGTGATTTCTATTGCTTGTCTTAATTCTAGGTTGTAGTGAAGTGCCTAGATGATGGACAGGCACCACACAAAGGTATTACACTGTATTATCTCTAGATGAATCATACATTGTGACAGTACTCTTAACGACAAATTTAGAGGTATAGGGTCCTGTCATACCTTCCATGGAGAACTACAGAAGTTACCGTGAGTGGTGAATTTCAGGATATAGGAATATACGTTATTGCAAATGTTCTCTCTGGAATGCAAACTATGAACGTCTTGTCTAGACAAGTAATTCATAGTAGTGTTAGAAGCAGAAAGTGATATGCCACAGCTAGCAAAGGCACTTTATTTTTCATACTTTTGGAGCATGGAAGAAAGATGTGAAGGTCTAGAAGTGTTTGGATATACTTGTGTTACGAGTGGCTCCTTCCTTCACATAGTAACAGATGAGCTTCACATGCTGCCTGTGACTCAGGAACGTGAGAAAGCATGGGAACCAGTACAGTGGAAGGGGAGCTGGTAGTGTCCTGCGTGTGAAACAGCGTCACATTGCAAGAAGTGACGCTTTTTCAGAAACGTGAAACGTTAATGTGAGTTTGCTTTTTTATTTGATTAAAAAAATCGTCCTTTTGTAGTAATTCATGCTTCTCCTTTTTGTCTATTGGCTGAGACAGTCTTTCAAGTAATACTGGTAGCTGCTGGGCAGAAGGGTTTGCACCAGGAGGGTCAGGACGCTGTTTTGCACTGTAATATGCACCTGAAAACCAAACTCATGTAAGATGTGGACACAGCGAAGGCTTTAGGTGGGTGCACTGCAAGTAAGAGAAGATGACTGTCCGACTAACCTAACGGTTGCTGCTGGACATTCTATGTACGCCGTCTACCGCTGAGTTTCTGAGGGAAGTAGGCATGCCAGTGCATGCTCGGGTAGGGACCGAGCAGCAACACGTGTCCACATGGGATGAGATGTATGTTCTACACAGGTCATTTGACTCTGGAGATAATTTTTTTATTTATTTATTTTAAATTGACTTCTGGTTGGTTATTTCGCTTGCAAAGCTGCTTGGGTAGGAGAAGGGCCAAAGTCATCTAGCTGAAACCAGCTGGCCTTCTTCCATGCATCTGCCAGCAATCTGGTAAGCCTACAAAATAACAACGGCGGCAGACGAGCTAAATATGGAATTCCTGCACTGCAGGGCTGGGAGAACAAGAAGGAAAGGACCTTGGCAGAACCAGCAAATCAGTTTAAAACCAACAAGGAGGCACTCCGTTCTACAGGAGGCTGCCGAAGGAGACGGTAGCAGTAGGTTTCAAAAGGGTTTAGACATATTGCTGGTCTACAGCTCCACACAGAGATTCTGAAGTGATGAGGCAGGGATGTGCCCTCTGCCGTGCCTCAAGCGCCCATCCTGGGTACCAGGGGAAGACGGGAGGGTGGCTGGGAGGAGATGGACAGGCTCACACATGGCGAGGATCTCTTTTTGCCCCTGGCAGAGACAAACTATTGGTTCTCAATCCGTAGCTTATACGTCTGCCATAGCTCAACAAAGGGACTTCTGGGTAGCGTGCTGTCCTCAGATCCCACTCTGGTAACAGGCAGGCAGGAGCACGGCTAAGCAAGAGCCTAAACCGCTTATTTAAAGACAAGGTTCCCCGTAAGTGCTACCTAGCCAGATTCCTATAAGTACCTACAGTTACACTTCATCTGCATTTTCCTCAAATGTTTATCGGGGCACCTGGCTTTATTCTTGACGGTTTACATCCAGACTTTACTACTAGAGTGGTATTTTATCTTGGGTAGTCTGTTATCCTTGAATTTTGTATTGTAGAGTATTGTATTTATGAGTCCACGTGGCTTATTTCTAAAACATTCATGTTCATAATGCTCAAACTCTTGAGTTGCACTTGAATTTTTTTTTTTCTTTTTAAATTTTGTTTCTGTATCTTTTTTTCCTCTGAATTGTGGGCATAGTAATGTTTCAAGTACATATTTGGGTTTGGAAAAATGTACGTTAACTTGAAGTCCAGGTTAACTACTACACAGATTGAGAATGTGTTGCTACTTTTACATTTTCAGCCTGGTTTACAATTTTGGAAACAAGAAACAGGTTAGAAGATAATAATTAAGTATTTTGTTTGGTAACTTGTAAGTGGTTATTTATATCTGAAATGGTTTTAAAAAACCATATCAAAATAGTGTTGTACGTTCCAAGCGGAAGTCTTAGCTTAAGACTTATAGTAGCAACTTCTTGATATGTGAAAGCTTTATACTCTTAGTTAGGTAACAGAGTTATGTTGCTATTTCTCATTTTGTCATTGAGTCAGTGAATGCTGTGAATCTATGGTATGTAATATAGTTAATGCATAATATATATAGGCAATGAAAGGTCTTTGTCATATAGTATAAGGTCACCATCATTAATTTTCAAATTATAAAAAGGGATTTGCTGTTTTGTGATCATCATTATTGCAATATAATGTGTTGTGGATTCTGCCTGCACATAGAATGAACTGTGATCTTAATTAGAACTTTGACAAGCCTACTCCGATAAAATGATGAGATTATTCGTAATTGATGTCACAATCAATTACCAGTTAGTTCATCATGAATCTACTAACAGGTCTAGCCTTGGTGCTGGCCCCAGGATGTTGATGAGTGTGTGGCTGCCCTGTTCATGCTGTTACTGCGACAGGAGGGCAGATTTTCAGTCAACATCCTAATGACCTCTTTTGAAGTCTATTAAATTAATGACCCTGTCACATTGGTCTAACCTCTTACATCTTCATTTTGGATTTTTTGTTGCAAACCATTGGTTTTTGAGCACAGGATAGAACAGATACTTTGGAGCACTCCTTCTCATCCCTCCAAATTTGGCACTGTGTGTTACTAGATTCAATAAAAAAATTAGTTCATTATACAGTCATGAAATACAGAACACAGAAATCAGAAAATACATTGTAAAACAAACTGTGCTTAATACCATTTCTATTCTATTTTCTTTTTACATTTCAATCTTGCTTAATCATAGGTACCTAAAGGACATGTTTGGTTAGAAGGTGATAATCTTAGGAATTCTACAGATTCCAGGTGCTATGGACCTGTTCCTTACGGATTGATAAGAGGACGCATTTGTTTTAAGGTATATATATTTATAGTATCTAAAAATAGTTGCATTAATACATTTTTTAATGCCTGGGTGTTAGGTGTTAAAACTTGCCTCCTAATGGCCTGGCCAAAGCAAACATGAAGGAAAGCCCGAACACACCGGCCACTTGCTTACAGGATCATTCAGCGGTGGGTTTTCTTTGAGGGAGGATGTGTTCTTTTGAGCAACACTCTGAGCCGTCACCGCCTCTGAAAACTGAGTGAATTATTTTGCAAGCAAATCCAAACCTGATAAACCCCAAACGTACACTCACACACACACATACACCCTACTGCACGGATACACGTTCCATCCTTCATTTGATTTTTGCCTCTGCAAACTGGCAGAAAAGGGCAGCTCCATCTTGCCCTGCTGTTGCAATCTGAGCAGTGTAGTTCCACAGTTGAATCAAGCAAAATGGAGGAAAAGGTTATCTCTCTGGGACTTGCACACATACTTCAGACATGCAGACTGGCCTGGCTGCTTTTTAAACTGAGTCTTTGAAAAAGCCCTAACAGTAAAGTCAAATCTGTGCCACCATAATTGTCCGCCACATTTTTATTTTGAAAAATGCTTTGAATTAATATTGTATTGTATAAACCTCCATGGTTCCTTCTCCTTCTGTTTCAACAACTCCACAGCTTTATTTCACACTAAATTACTTTTTCATATTATCTCCATTATTAATTTACTCATTTACCAAAAAAAGAAACAAACACAATTTCCTCTCCATCAAAAGTTTAATCTAAGAAACAAGGGAGTATGTGCTACAGACTTAGGCCCCTGCTTTTACAAAGCTAGATTTGAAACGGTGCCGTTCAGAACAATAAAAAAAGGTTTTGAAAACTGTTACCCATATATTGCAACACATCCACAAAACCCTAGTTTAGCACAGCTGTATTACATGCGCAAGGAAGATTAGATCTTTCCAATTTAACAAAGTTTTATATGCTTAATTTACAGTTTTTATGACCACAACTTAGGACTTTTCAGAACACCTTGCAGCTCGTGGCCATAATCGCTAATTGCTCACTAAACCTTGGATACCCTGTCCCCCTCAGCCCCACCACCAGATTTTGCCTGACCTCTGTTCTTTCTGGGTAGCATTTGCTTTGAGTTCTTCCCCAGTGTTCGCTGAGTGCTCTCTGTTCCTCCTCTGCATTGTCTGACTTACGATGTACAGCAGAGAAAAAAAATGATGATTCTAAATAGGGCTATTTTTGTGAACCACGTTTTAGCTTGGATTAACTGCTAAAGTACAAATGATGCTAGTTAGCTGACAGCCCTCTTAATAAGAATGTGATATTAATAACCCAACTGAAAAAAAATCTCTCCAGCAGAAGTACTAGTATAGAAAAACGGCTGTTTACCACTTCAAGGGGACTGTTAGCAAATAATGTATCTATTAAGAACCTAGGTAGGTGGACGGCTGTAATTACTCACAGCATGTCTCCACAACAATAAATTTGTGTCCAGCTTCTACCCCAACAAGGAAGATGTTTGAGAGACTTTAATGAAGTGACTGGCAGGACTGAGCCCTTGGTGTAGCAAGCAGTAAACTCTCTAAAGTGAATGGAACTTACACACAGATAGTACATTTTGAAGGACTTTAGGACTCCAGAATATTGTCTGTTTAAAAGACAGCATGCAGTCACTTCGTACTTAATCAAGATCATTTTTTAACCAAATTTTATAGCAGTCCTTTTATGATGGCGCATAGAGTAGTGATTATTAACATTATAATGAGATTTATGTATATGGTGCCTAACAAAAGCAAAACTGAGTTTATTCTTCAAATGAGCGTTTATAGTTTGGGTTGTTTATGGTAATTCACATTAGAAATCCGTGATATTGCTATTGTGTGTTGCGGCTCAATGTTACAGCGAGGGCAGCAGAATACAGCCAGTCCGCATGGTGGTAGCTAATTAGCAGGCCCCTGGCCAAGAACCTACGTACGCTTTTTTAATGTAGCCTGCTCGAGGTTTGGCTTCTCTTTCATGAAAAATCTTTTACTGCCTTGAGAACGGAAGCTTATGTGGTTTCTCCTAAAGTGGATTTTGGAGAAGCAGATGTAACAGCGGCTTTGAATGCTAAGCTAATTTTTAGTAATGAATGCAAAAAACCAATCCAATTTGGAAGTAATGGATTTCAACAGAAGAGCGCAAGCTTGTACCAAGTTTGTTCAGGCAACCTATTCTTGGCAGAATATAAATGTTAATTCTCTCTGTAGCTTATCTGTGAAGTTCAGACCTAAGATTCTCAGTCAATGCTGGTGCACCAGTTTTTAACCCATACAGAAATAATGATACTTGATTATACTTGCCGCCCCTTTTCCTCCCTGCTACCCTATCAACTGCCACTCCGAGAGACACGTTCATTCCCTAAAAAGGCCACTGAAATCAAAGTAGCTGCAAATTCCATAAAAGCCCAGGGAGTCCTGGTTTGACAGAATTCACGCTTCATCCTGTCCTAGGTAGGACATCCTGCGCATTCCCTGGACTTAGGCTCCATGTCAAAAGTAGACCTGTAGTGTATCTTCAAAAGAGCTAGTTAGCCCCATTTGTCCCCCATCCATCAGCTCAAATCTAGGCCAAACCAAAGAGGGCAAGGGGAAGGAGCTGCTAATTGGACTAGCCAGTTTGAACGAACAAGTCACAGTCAACTTCTGTCATAACTTTAAAAGACCTGGGAATTACTACACACAGTGGCAGGTCTTTGTTTCACAGAGAAGGCTTGTTCCGTCTCCTTTTCAGCGAGGAGTATTGTTTCTCACATTCTCTCCTGCATGCGGACTAGACAAAACATCATTTGCATTCTAACTCTACCACTAAGATCGCTGTGATGCATTTGAAACTAAATTGTCAACGCAATAGTTATAAGAAATTTGATTACTTTTACTGAAAGTAAGTCATGTTGCAATAGGTGTGATTCGAGTTGCCTGAAATGAGATTTGTGCCACAGAAACTTCCTTCTCTGGCCCTTTACTCAGATCAGCTTAGATTTGTAATATGGGATATTCTTATTCCCTTTTACTCCTGTTTGCCTCTAAGGCCAAACAAAGACTTGACACCCAGCCCGCAGCCAGCATCGGCCCTCTGGAGAGCCTTGAATGCCGTAGCTTTGCTTCTCACCGAGATCACAAATATCCTTCTGTTGTTGGTTCGTATCTCTGTATATTTGTGCGGACCTTAAACTAGCTCACTGGCTAATACGCACAGACAGACAAGACGCTACCTCTATTTCTGTATATCCGCAGATGCTCCTCATGCTCTTCCTTAACTGCATGCCAAAAAAAGACATGTATTTCCAAAGATACTTTCCCAAGTGAGCTTTGAGCCTTTTTCAGATCCACAGAACTTGAGGTCCTGAAAATGACTGATCCTTCTGTCTTCCCGAGGGCCCAGGCACAACCCAGCGGATGGCAACTCAGCACGGTGCTGCAAGGGCCTGGCAGAGGCAAGTCTAGGGAGCTTCTAGGAGTGCACGGTCCTAGTGTAGTCATAAGCTGATGCTACGTCTTGCTGCAGCCATCCTTAACTGCCTCTGCCTCTTCTGTCACTGTCTTACAGTGCTGGGGACAAGTCACGTGGTTTGAAATACTCAACCCTGGCATCGTGCTTCCTCTTTTAAACTGAGAAAATGACTTTTCAGTCTACACAGAAAGCAGCAAAGGCTCCTTCTGTGCTGCGGCTGTTCCATGAACTCAGTTAAAGAGCAAGTTGCTGTTCCTGGAAAGTGACCGCATACCTTCCTTAAGATCAAATTCTAAGGAAAAATGAGCAAGATCAACGCCATACTGACCGATGCTTTGGGAAGGAGGTAGCGCATCATCATCTTTCTGGGTCTAGGTCACTTCATCTTGAGCAGGGGCTGTGAGATTTTTATGGGATTACAGCCACAGAGGGCATTCCTTCTTCAACATCATCTCTTTCCCTTCTTCCTGCTGATCCCCTTGTGCCATCTTTGAAAGGAGGTGTTGCGAAGAGACACAGGCAGTCAAGGGGGACAAAGGACAAAGTGTAAAAGAATGTCCTTGATTCCCTATTACTTTTTTTTTGCATCCAAGATCAGCCTACATCTAATTAGTGAATGTTCAGAGGAAAGTACTCCTGGGAGCATTCCGTAGTATGAACAGCTACGTAGTTAATTTCTAGAGAGAAAGTCTTTCCTTACTGGTGAGCATCATTCTCTGACACTTGTGCTTGTACGTGGTCATGATTTGTGCTCCGTAGTAGTCCCCTTCTCAGAGGAGCCCCTGACGGTCGCAGGCACTCCACCCCTTTATACTACTGGCATGGTATAAGCTTAGCTGTAAGCCTATGGAATTGTTTTCCAAGGTTGGTGTTTGCCGTTTAAATGCCTATCTTGAAAACACAAATGTTTATGAAACTATGACAAAAATAACGAATGAAAATACTTGAGTTCTGATTAAAATATCTTGTATTCTGTTTTACAGATATGGCCTCTGAATGACTTTGGATTTCTACGTGCAAGCCCCAACGGCCACAGATTTCTTGATGATTAAAAGATTTAAGTAACTATTGCCAGCTTTCATAATACTTTCTACTAAAATCAATGGAACTATTTTTGTTTAGAATAAACACAAGTATTGCTTGACAAAGAGGTCTCTCGCTGAGATTACATCTAACTTGAAAGTGGTAATGATATACTGCTGTCATCAACAAAAATGATATGCCTCTTACTCTGTTTCCTCTGGCTGTTTGCAGTAAGTGCTTGGATTTATTAGAAAGTTCTGGTTTCTACTGCAAGCCAAGGTCAGCACTGACTGTTAACAAGGGATGAAAAAGGCACAATGCACTATTATGTTGCCACACATCCAGAGCCACTTCCAGGCTGTGCCTACTTTAGCAAGTCGTGTGTCATGCTGAAACCATAACCGTGGGGTTCCGGCTCTGCTAGTCACTTGGGTGTTTGGCAGGGTTGTCCTTAAACTGGCTCTGGTTTGGCCCAGCAGACCGTATGCCTGGGAGGGGTCGGAGCACAGCTCCCCGGTTGGTTTTCACCTCAGGACTGAAGACTGCGTGTGTTCAGGTGATGGGGAGAGTCAACTCAAAACCTGTTCCTGCTCCAAGATGAAAAGTTAAGGCAGGCGCACGGTTGCAGGCCAGTGCATAGATCTGCGCCTTAGGACCAAGACAACCAGCCTCCGTTAGGTCTGCGAGGCTCTTGCCCCCTCTTTCCAAAGCTCAAGCCCTTGTGAGGATTTAATGACGTTAAATATTGAGCCCAGAAATAGAAAATGTTCCTGTTTCCCATTAATGCACCTGACTCTTCATTATCTTTAAAGCATTCTCCCATGTTTGCCTCCTGATTAAAGTTTTGTCACCTGAGCTGTTAAAAGGATTTAACTGAAGAGGTAGCGTCCAAGGTATAGTTCATACAGACTGAGGCTGAAAGAAGCTACTCTGTTGGTTGCTGGGGAAGAAATGTCATTTGGATCATGAGATAGATTCCAGTTGTGCAGAACTTAGTGGTCCATTCTGGATGTTTTTAATAACTAGCTCTGTGGCTGCAGAAGGAAAAAAAAACCCCAAGCGTCACGTCTGCTGAGCTATGTTAGCAAAGGGGCACGTGTCCTTTCGGGAGCCTGACTGAACGTGTTCGTGCAGCACACCCTTTTCTTTAACAGACGTTGCTTTAGCAGGTGCTGTCCCCCCGTCTGTCCAGCCTTTTAAACGTTTGTAACTCGTCATGTGCTTGATTGAAACAATCATTGGAGGATCTCGATAACAAGTGAACATGTATCACAACAAACCAAAGATACGTCTTTGGTTTCACTCTTGAAGACAGTGTAATTCCCACCACATCGACAGGAGAGAGTATAACACTGTTCATCTGCCAAAAAAAAGAGAAAAGCCTTTAGTGCTTGAGAAGAATCAAGAATTTATTTTGGATTTTCTTCACAAAGCTGCTCTTAATAGCAAATGACCTCCCACGGCTGGATTTTAAAGATCAGTACCTGTGCTACCATTTGTTGCTCAAAAAGTAACCGTACTCTTAAAACATTTTGGTGACTGTGAGGCATTCTTATGCCAAACGGCCGGGGTCAGTGTAGTCTTTTTAAAAATGCAAGTAATAAAAAAGTGCACATCAGTGAAACAGCTATTAAAAGAAAAAACTAGGGAGTGTTAGTCATGCATATGACAGATCAAGGACAGTTCCAAACCAGACTGAAACAAAAACAAAACAAAAATAAAACAGAAGAAAGTAGATAGGATTTTCCACTCAGAGCTTAAAAAAAGCACAGTAAAAAAAATAAAATAAAATCAGCCGTTCATTCAAAAAGCAAGGAAATGATAAAAACTAGAATAACAAAGAAGAGAGGTAACACACTGTCGGATGACAAAAAAAATGTGTATGAAAATACTTGCATCGCAGAAAGAGCAAGAAGATGCATGAGAGATTTGGGAAGAATCTGGACATCTAAATACTCAATTATACTACAGGAAGAGAGCTAGGTGAAAAGTGGTACTGCAAGCAGGGGCGGGGGGAGATGAAGAAGGAATGCAAAGTATCACAGAAAGTTAAGTTCCAATTTAGCTAATCAGAGAGAACAGAATAGCTCAATCTGAGGAAAATATAATAAAAAGTAGAACTTACAATAAGACAACATAATGGTGTAAGATGCAGAAAAAGTAGAAAACATTTGCAGTGACCATGAAAGGCACTGGGAACGAGTAGCAAGGTGTTCATACCTTCATTCCAGGACATATCCTCAAGATAAATTTGGGCATGTAGTGGCCATTCTTTTGTCAGATTATCTTCTATAAAGAAAACATGACAGATGTTCAGCCCTGATAACATACAGGTCCTTATTTCTTCCTGCTAAATGAATGGTTTTATATACCTAGCGGTCAATCTGGTCCCTACCACAGGGTCATAGGAAGAGCACGTTATCCATTCAAAATGCAGTTCTCTGGAATTTTAGTCTCCATATCCCTGCATAAGCTTGACA
This sequence comes from Leptosomus discolor, assembly GCF_034619465.1. Taxonomy (NCBI): domain Eukaryota; kingdom Metazoa; phylum Chordata; class Aves; order Leptosomiformes; family Leptosomidae; genus Leptosomus; species Leptosomus discolor. The sequence goes on along the minus strand of NC_141402.1, from coordinate 19,222,649 downwards.
ATGTCCTACTGGAGCCAGGAGAAGTCAATGGTGAACATGTATTACTGAAATTAAGACACTACTGAAACCAGTATTTTTGTGCATCCCAAACGATCATTTGAAGTTAGGGGCAAAGTGTTGGTTTGGTGTAAGTACCTTTTAAAAGCTTGGCTGTAACTCCACTCCCACAAGCTGAGATTGTGAATGTTTGCTTACCCGTACTTCTCACAAAATCACGGAATGGTTGAGGTCAGAAGGGACCTCTCAAGATCACCTAATGAAACCCTCCTGCACGAGCAGAGTCAGCTGGAGCAGGCTGCCCAGGACCATGTCCAGTCAGATTTTAAGCATCTCCGCAGACGGTGACCCCACAACCTCTCTCAGGCAACCCGTTCTCCTTTAGCAAGGAGAAGGCAAATAAACCCCCCACTAAGCACCAAGTAAATGTTCGGGCTGTGTGCAAGAACACCAAGATTCCTGCAAAAAGGTATTCCTAACAAAGGATAAATGAAAAACACTTTTAGGGGAAGACTAGTCCGAGTGTTCTTTTATGACAGAGTCTTTCAGCGTAGAAAGGTCAGTTCAGGCCTGCAGCCCGTGAGATCTGTTGCCAGTTGATCCCGTAGATTCTTCAAACGCTGACTACAGCACGAAATGAAGAGTGTACAACGCTACTGAAATTATCAAATGCAAATGTACAATACACTGAAAAATTGGCTTTTGCAATTTCTCAGCACACTGATACTTGAGGGACAACGTTCACACCAAGTTCTTGAACTTGACAATATAAGATGATGTCAAAGTGACAAGTGAAGCTATAAAAGGTAATACGTTAAAAAAAAAAAAGATATAAATCCCTTCCAACTTACTACTCAAAACCTCCCCGCTGCTGCCCGACATGCGGAAGCTCCAACTCCCCAGATGCTGTACTTTAAAGGACTGGAAACACCTGAAAGCTGATCTTTAGCACGTACACAGAAATGCCTTGGATTCGGCAAGACTTGGGAACTTAGTGCTTATTTAAGGTTTAAATTGGGTTGTTTTTGAGAAAGTAGGTGTTCCTTCTCTTGGATCTGTGAGTTTTTAAGCAAGTTTTATCGTTTAATAACATCAAGCTATCTAGAGCGTACAGTGCAGGCTACAACCTTCTATCTTATTCCAGAACCTACTTATTGAGCACTTGCTGAAAAAGTAGTGAAACGAACCCCTTGCATTTTAACTACTTTATGTATAAATGGGGGGAGAGGAATAGTTAATACTTACATTGTGGTTTTTCAATAGGAAATTTAAGGCAAATTAAAAAAAAACCCCAACAAACAAACAACAAACCACCAAATATTAAGTCCCGGTCTTTATTTTGCAACTAAATGATTGTTCTAACTTTAGCTGAGATGTTGTACGTTATCTATGCTTGAGAAAGAGCCACATCTAAATCAGTTTTAATGAAGGAGATTAAAACAAATCAGACACATTGGACAGAATCAATACAGCCTCTCTGATGTTACCTTTGCTGAATACCTATTCTGTAATGAAAAGGTCGGAATGAAAAGAAAATTAACCCACTCACACCCAATACTTTACTGCTGTCAAAAGAAAGGGAAAAAATTGGCAGGAGTGCAATGATGAAAGAAACCGGGAAGATAGAACTATCACTCGTTCTCATTGTTGTACACGCTGTCGATGACATAAACAAGAACTATGGGTAATGTTTTAGTTACATAAAGTAACAACATTTCTCTTAACACTTAATCAGAACATTAGTTAACTGCATGACATGTCCAAAATAAAATAAAAGGTCAGATGGTCATAATTCATGCCAAATAACTCTGGTTACTTGGAGTTAGTCTGGTACGGACTTCTAGCTACAAAACATGAGAAAAGTAACGGTGAATGTCCAGAAAACACCCACAAAACCAGTCAGAGGCCTCTCCTCCAGCAGGCCTTGTGTGAAGTGAAGATTCCTCCTCTCTTTTGAGGAAGAAAAAAAAAAGCAGGAGAAATCAAAATGAAGTCTACGTACCTACCTTCAGGTTCTCCTCTCCACTGTGGTAAGAGATGCCAATACTGTAACTGTGAGAACTGTATGAAAAAGGCAAGCATTTCCTATTTCACCTGTTTGTTGGGTTTTTGTGGTGTGTGGTTTTTTTTTTTTTAAAACTCTGGAAAGAAAAACTCAAAGGAAAATGATCTCTTAAGTTGTAGGAAGAATAGATTTTTCCTAACCTTCATTTACAGGTAGCAAAAAATTGAGTTAAAAAGAAACCAAGCTTTTCTATTTGGAATTCCTGAAGCAGGATTTCACTCAGAACAAGTTTTATCGGATTGGAGGTGGAGGTTTGGGTCGTGTCTTGCTGTAGAAAATACAAAAAGGGAGGATGGACCATATACCACCATGAAGAGAACTGCTGAGGTGTAGATTCATGAGGTTACCATACTCCCTGAGGTAGTTACTCACGAATCAGAATCATTTAGGTTGGAAAAGACCTTCAAGATCAAGTCCAACCATTAAAGTAATGAAGAGGAAGGAATAATGAAGGAATGAAGAGGAAGGCTGAGGAAAAATCTACTTGAGTACGTCTCCAAACTTAGCACATAATCCAGTAACCGCTCTTGTCAGTCAGCTTTGTAGGCTGCTTATCTGGTTCCAGCAGGAGAAACTTATTTTCCAGAGCTGAACAAAGCTTTTTATTTTCTAGCTTTCCTATTAAATACACTACCCAATCTAATATACCTTAAGACAGCAGAAACAGAGGTAGCCGCTTCCTTAAAAACAGAGGCACAGCCCGGTATGAGTTTGGGGAGCTTACAAGCAGAACTACAAACCGAACGGTTTCACAGAGTGTTAGGGACAAATATTTATTCCTGGTGCACACACTTCCTTATTTCATCTACATTATTATTACAGCCGCGACTCCCTCGTTAGTTGTTCTCTGAAGTGAACTCGTGTCTGATTTTCGCTCCCTTGCTGGAGAAGGTTATTTAAGACGGGTATGGTTACCAGCCCTGCGTTATGCGGCAGGCTTACTCCTATGTGGTGCCTGCTCGAGCTGCAGAACTCTGGGTACCAAGTTGTACTTTCTGAAACACGTTCCTCAACATACAGGGAAAGTTGTGAACACCTGATCATCTACCACAAACTGGAAAAGAAGTTTTAATTCGCAAGAAGTACAGCCCGCTTGGCTTTGCTGTCCGTGGGATTTGTCTGACAACAAGAGGTGAAAGGATTCTGCAGCTCCATTGTCTCAACTGCAGGATCTAAGAAAACACTGGCAGGCTCATCAGAGAGGTTTATGAGCCCGCAATTCAAGGAGATTAAAAGGAAAAAAACTACTGAGATTCTTTCAGGCTACAGAACAACATTAAATAACTATTAGCAGCTTGGTTCAGTAAAGCTTTACTAGAGCCCTTGCTGGGTCATTCAGAAATTGTAAAAGAGGATAGGTATTTAAGTTTCACTTGAGGATACAATAAATATTTCTTGGGCTATTTAAGGCTGAGTTTTAGGGAAAGGGTTGCAAGCAGTAAATGGAAATTTAACCCTTTTAACAGTTTATGGTAATAGTAAAAATAGTCATAATACTTAAAAGTTTTCTAGCACTTCATCAGTCATATTCTTAGGATTGACTTTTTTTTTAATCAAACAATTAAAAAAATTTCAACATATGTATAGTCAGTCAAATACTGTTCACATAGTATCTACTTGGTATCAAAAATCACCACAGTATTCAAACCTGGATGTTTTCACAAGTTATTTTTTTCTAATAGGCTGTTTAGTTTTTAAACAACTACTTAAGTTGGAGTCTCTTGCATTAATTTAAAATAACCAAGCTAACTCTAATTTTTAATTATAAAAAAGACATATGTTAAGAATTTTCATAACATGTCTGTTAAAAAATACATATATATAAAAATACTGCTTCACTTGTAGCCAGCGCAGATTAGATTTAACTCCAAAGAGCTATGGCAAAAGGCGTGTGCTTCAGCACTAGCTGAGGGTCTACAACCGTAAAATCCATGGCTAGAGAGGAATGCACACTTCTGTCACTTAGAGAGTATAACCTGGCAGACTGAAAAGCCTAAAATAATGGCCATGTTAAAAGCGTCTTTTTTTTTATTTAGAAGGATTTTTCTTAACAAGGAACAACTGCAATATGCTGCCTTTGGGTTTTTTCCTTTCTCATCATGAGGTTGTCAAAGTGTTCAGCTGCCATTTCTGCTAGCTGTTTTTGTAGGGCCTTGTCTTGCTTTTCCTGCTTATTCTCCTAGTGGGTTTGTAAAGGTTCTTCTTCTGGCATCCTATTTACCAAATTATGTAAGGTTATTTTGATGTCTAATACAGTATCACCCCTTCATTGCTGGAGCAGGAGGGAATGCTGGATTAACAGGAAAGTGACCATCTCCAAAGCAGCCTTTTCAGTTCACTGTACTAGGAGAGGAATGGGGAAAGAGCAGGGGGAGAAGAGCTACCTTCTGCTTAGCTTGGTTTTCCGTTTTCCGTGTGAGCACACCTGCGTAAGACTCCCTTCCGAAACCTGCAGCAGAATCTTCACTGAGAGCGAGGGCATATCCTCAAAGATTTTTCAGGTTTTAAAGAGATTGGTATTGTCAGTGAAAGCTGCATTAGTGACCAGATATTTCAAAATGAGCTATTTTAGGCTAACTAAAGATTTTTGCTGTGCCTCACTGCCCAAAGGGAAGGTATAGGGAGGATGGAACCAGACTCTTTCTCAGAGACAAATGGCACAAGCTGGAACACTGGCAAATTCCAGTTAGGACCTCTAATTCCTTATGTCTAAGAAATGAAGCAAGAACAAAAAGAAAGTGATGCTGGAATATGTATCCATGTATGAAAATTGCATCTGCAATATTTTTCTAAAAATGTAATTTAAAAATTGAAAATCAAAAGGAGGTATGTGCCGAGATGTGAAAACTCCTACCGCTGATTACATCCCCCACCCTACAAACACTTGGGCTTTATGGACACCTGTGTCCATCATCACGTAAAAACGTATAATCCTGGATAGAACCTCACTGGAGCCATACGTGGTAACACCCTAGATTCTTAAATTTCTCCACCCTCTGCCCCAAAACCATATACAAAGCAACTGGTTTTAGTGTCAATCCCATTACTAGGCTTTGAATTATTTGCTGCATTTAGTGTCAGAAATTAATCAAAATCACCATTTTATTGATTTAATTTTAATTGTGACCTTTCTGTTAATCACTCAATCATTAATTAAAATGTAAAATGAATTACTAAAATTAATTATCTTAAGTACGTGATTGCTTAGATACACAGTTCCTTTGTATTTAAGTCAACAAAACCCCACAAAGTCACAGGGGTGCTATTCAAAGGGACCTCGACAGAATATAGAAGTGGGCTGACGGGGACATCAGAGAGTTTGGCAGAGATTAAGTCCTGCTTTTGGGACAAAATAACCTAATGCATCAGTACAGGCTGGGAGCCAACTGGCTGGAAAGCAGTTCTCCAGAAAAGGACCCGAGGGTTCTGGGGACAACAGGTTCCACCCGAGTCAGCAGGGCACTCCTGTGGCACAGGCCAACCCCATACTGAGCTGTACGAGCGAGAGAGTCCCCAGCAGGCCAAGGCAGGGATTATTTTCCTCTCCACTCAGCGCTTAAGACCGCACCTGAAGTCCTGTGTCCGGTTTTGGTCTCCCCAGTACAAATACAGGAGCAAGCCCAGCGGACTGCCAGCACAGTCAGGGGTCGGGACACACGTCGTCCAAGGAGGGGCCAAAAGAACGCAGGCATCTCGCTGTCTACAGCTACCTAAACCGAGGGGTAGGAAAAACTTCTCCGAGGTGTGCAGCGGAAGGATGAGAAGTGAAAAGCACCAGTTGCAAAGAAGGTTCTTAGATCTGACTTGATGGAAGGAAAACGTTTCGGTTGGTTTGGGTTTTTTGGTTTTGTTTGGGTTTTTTGGTTTGTTTAGTTTGGTTTTTCTGCTATGAGGGTGTCAAACCCTGGAACAGACTGCCCAGAGCAGCTCTGGAATCTCCATCCTTGGAGATACTAAAAACTAGGCTGGAGAAGGTCTGAGCAACTGACCTGTGCAGACTTGCTTTGAGTAGCAGACTGATCTCTGTGACCTGTGAAGGTCCCTTCCAACCTACGTGATTCTCCAATTCTGTGAAAAGTTTTTTATTCTTTGAAACTGTGACACAAAAGCATGAACTTTCAGGGTTCAGGTGACTTCTAATATGAAAACTGTAAAATGGAGTTTTTTCCAAGTTAAACTCACAGAAAAACTTTTGGTAATTATTACTGTCAAACTTGATTGTAACTGCACATTCATCTTTTCTAAATGGGAAACCGGACAAACAATAGAAAAATCTCTAAGAAGAAAATCTGTTGAGGAAAAAAAAAGTCCATTCTTAATAGGTAAATTGTTTTGCAGCTTTTTTCCATTCCCCCAAATTTTTCCCAGGCAAATCAAAAGATTTGCCATTATAAAAGGGTATTCTTATATGACATTAAAAATATGACAAAACAACGAATTGGAAAAATTTTCACAAAACATACAAAAAGGCAGTTCTTGTCAGGTTTCCAGACCCCAGAAGCTTGGGTAAGTATTTGAGGCAAACCTGTAAATGGTTTGAGGTTTGTCCTTTCCTCTTTAATACTATGGCCTGAAGGCACAAAAAATTAGGAGATCATTCCGATATCTTACTACTGCCTTTCTCAGAAGGTATGAAAGCACATTCACTTGTCATTCTCCACAATTCAAACAAAAATAAAATTAAAACCATACAGCCCCACAGAACCTGATCTGCTTAGAACTTCTCTGTCCACTGAATTTCTGAGCCAAGCAATTAAGAGCTAGTTAGTATAGCACAGGGAGGTACCTACAAACAAACAGTCTGTAAAATGGGAAAGAGTGCAGAGGACTTCCCGCGGACTGGCAGCCACGCACACTCGCACACTGGCATCCTTCAGATGCTGCTTCCTAGGCTTTGCAGCCTTACGAACTTGCTGTGTTACTCGCTCATCGCTGCTCCCCTCAGCTGCTTTGTTTCTGTGAGCTTTTACAGCAGCGTCTACGAATCGGTCTGGAATCGTGACCTCAAAGCAGCTCGGCAGGCTTTTAAAGAACTAGAATTTGTTTCACCATCATTTTGCTGCCAGGGAACACACTGCAAAGAATGCAGCAACACTGCACACGTATGTTACGTGGGGCTCAGTTTGAAACCCTGGGTCCTCTGTCAACGGCACCCTCTATACTAACATTATCTATCCCCTGACCATACTATTACCAAATACCTGTGCCAATAAACGTACAATTTGTTTTATTTATTTACTAGGTCTTTTTTACAGAATCTTGAGATGGCTTTTTGAAGAACTCACTTAGGTACAAAATTCCGTAGGGTAAGTTTTGGCAAAGCTAATTTATAGCAAAATGTTTTCACAAAGTAACTTACTAGATCTTGATGTAGCTCTACTTCACTGGATTAACCTGACCTGAGCAAAATGGAACTTCGTAGTCTCTATTTAAGCTTCAGGTAAAACTCACCAGATATATGTAAGATTTCTAACTTAATCCCCAATATTTCCTTGTTCCTGTGCATGTACAACTTGTGAAAAAGGAAGACACAGCTGATACTACAACGCAGTAGTACAAGAGGAGGAGAGCACTAGGTAGCAGAAATTCCTGTTCTGGCATCACATTCAGGCATTAAAAAAAATATGTTTGACATGAAAAATTTATGTAAGCTTGATCTTAATACTGTTTACATTACAAATTAGCACAAGATCCAATTTTTTTAAATTCTTTTAAAATATTTATTCAACAATTCCGTTTCCACCCCTCTACCCTCTTTTCCAAAACCCACACAAAGTCTGAAATACGAGATTATTTAACTGGAGAATTCATACCGGGTATGTACAATTATATATCACTCTCTTTATCCTGCAGTGATGCATATCTGCCAGAATGACTAAGCCTTTGTCTCTCTAAGTTCTGGTATCCGCAGCGGCAGGGGAGTTAAAAAATCAGCACAAGAGAGAAAGGTCTGATGGTGTGCCAATGTACAATGGAAGAGAATTCAATAACAAGCTGCAGAGACAGTGGGCTTTTATCAGACACATTCAAAAGTGGTGGTGGCTACACGTCAATGCTGGACCAGAGTGTGTTACTGCAGAGTGCGACTGAGTGTTTTCCCCACAGGCAATACACTATTATTGACTCCCCCCATTAACATGTAGGGTGGATATACATTTATTGAAGGTTCTAATGGAAGGCTGAGGGACTCCTATCCTGAGGCCAGAGCAGAAAGACAGCCTATCACTTCATGTAATGGTAGCCCATGTGTGACAGACCTGACCTACATTTCCCCCCTTTCTTTCTCACAACAGCCTGTCACTGGTTTAAGAAGCTATTTTCTGAGAGGTATAAAAAGAAATGCATGCTAGAACTGCCTAGTTAATGTGTTATATTGGAATATTATTTATAAACCTGCTTTAAAAAGACCAGTTTAGACTACGGATGAATTATGAAAGCTACCATAACACACACACACACAACCAAAAAGAATGTGCCTTAATGATTCTGAAGGGCTTATAAACACACGCTGAACACCAGGTATAAATGGATTAATACCTATGTCTTAATACCTATGTCTAAGACACTGCAACAAAATGTAGCGTAAGACTTAAAATTAAGAATGCTTAATGAAGCTGCCTTAATAAATTAAAAAGGGCTAAGGTCTGTAATGAGTAAAAATTTCATATTAATTCAAATTATTAAGAATAACGCCACCTAATGTTTTGTTGGAAGTAATTCAATGTTTTCACTAGCTAATGTATGTGTAGCAAAAGCTATAAATAATATATCCACGTCTGAAAGTAGGACAAGAGTGAAAGAAACATTTGGTTCAGCAATAAACAGCATTTTAAAATACCATCTAACTACCACTCCCAGACCCTGCTTATTTAAAGAGCTGCTGCCACTACGGCACTCCTTGGCAGGAACCTACCACGCTGCTGCAGGTCATACTCTTTTTTTGTCTCTTCGTTCCCTAGAATTTTCCACGCTTGATCAATTTCAATGAACCTCTGCACGCGCTCCTCCACTTCTCCTGCTGGCACATCTGCCTTCTGTTTGTCTGGATGATACTGCCAATCAAAAAAAAAAAAAAAAAAAGATAGATAAAAAAATTGAGGGGAGTGGAAGTGAGGAGGGTGGAAGAGGAGCAATCAATAATGCATTTGATATTCAGTTAAAAGGACAGAGAAAAGGAGAAGGTCTGAGCTAAGGTGCCAAAGGAAGGGAGACAACGATGCTGGGCACAGGAGAAAACTGCCAATTTAATTAGACCACTGAAATGGCAACAAAACCACCAGTGGCACACATGTCACCATGAGCACCGACGGCATTTTCTGGATAATTTGCTGATGGAATCATTGGTCTTATGGACAATTTACCTAGAGAGAACGACTACCACAAACAGAAATAGGTACATGCAGAGGACCACAACACAGGGACAAGAGGAGGTGCTGTAGGTGCTAGCAGCTCTCATAGTATTACCCACAGCTGATTTAAACAATACCCCACCGTTTAGTTAAGGCTGTTAGAGAAACTGAATGCTGTATTACACGTACCTAGCTTTTTTTGTTATTTAAATGGTAGACAGAATATACATGATCAAATATAATTTATAATACATGTAATTCTACTTTTGAAAATATGCCTCAACATCTTTAATTTCTTCCAGTTCAGTGAATCAATAGCCCTTCCAAATATTTAAAGTCATGGATCACTGGCTACAAAATTGTGTCATTTTAGTTAAGAAATGGTTATTCAAGGACATGGCTGCAAGAAATCCCACATTAAATAGGCAATAATAATTAAAATGGTATTACGTTTTCTTCACCATTTGTACTGCAGGTTTTGAACAGAGCATTCTGACTTTCTTCGGTTCAAATGTCTACTGAAAAAAAAAAAGGAACCCTCAAAGCTCCATCTTCCTGTAGCTTTAATTCATCTCCAGTCACCTCTTTTTTTTGATATTTTAAATTGCTCAGTATAAGCAAAGGACCAACAGGAAACAGCATTTAAGATGAGATCATTACAACATAATCAGACCCATCAGCTGTTAATCGTGTTTGTTACAAATCCGGACGTCCCTTATTCTGGAGCTTTAACTTCTGCCCTTTACACCAACATCCACTGGGGCACTGAAACACACAGCAGATTTTAACACTTAGAACACCTGTTCTACAAGTGTTTGAGCAGATTTCTGATTAACTGAATCCCTTTTGGTTTAGTTTATAATTGATTTTGGAAAGGAAAGAAACGAATACTAGTATCATGTGTGCTTCATAAAATCCCAAATTTGAAAGGACCACTTCTACTGGAGTCTGTTTGCTCCCTGACGTACCTATCTGTCGTTTGCACTGATGGGTTTTACCTGGATAAATCTCCTGTACGACAAGAGAATGTAAATAAGAGCAAAATATTAAGCTCTTGACCTCAAGTTTTCACAGGTATTCTTGCATATACAGAGGAGTGTACCTGCAGCCAGCCTCAAGTATGCAGTCTGTACACAAATGTGTATTTTTGTTCCACCACATGGGTAAGCACACTTGAAGCCATCTCTGCATTCCAGACTGAGGACTAGCTTGCAACTTGCTGAAAATATGGCTGAAGCACAGTTGCGATCCATAAAGGTTTCTCTCTTAAGAGATCCCTTTTTTATCTCCCCAATGGAAGATGACAAAATTCTACAGCACAAACAAATAAATAAATACTTCATCATTCCATTTAGTCATTGTATTCTAACTAGCTAATTAGATAATGAGTAACTATACCTTTATTTGGTAGGCACTAAATTCACTGTTCTGTCGGCATGCATCGTGTTGTGCTGTAAAAGCTATTTACATGTATAATTAGTTTTCAAATCAGTTTTTCTGAAACCTTAGCTTTTCCAATGCATTTCAATTTTAATAGCGTTCTTAACATTGGCGGTTGATTGTATACCACATTTGTGAAAGGTCATTTAAAAAAATAATCTATGCTCAATAAGCATACAAGGCAAAACAGTCAGATCACATTAAAGGCTTACATGGTTTCCTTTTAGCAATGTTATTTATTTTAACAATTATATTTGAGGTATGCATCAAGAAGCTATTCCTCAAATCAGTATTCTCTCTCAAAATGCTATGTCATTATTTTAAAATATTTCAGATGTTACAGGTAAAAATTTGGACCTACTCCAAATATTGTAGGGTTAATTACAATACCTAAAAAGAGAGTTATATGACTGCTGTATATTTGAGTCCATTTGGATGATACTCTAAGCATTCTCCTACAAGCTTACACCCAAAAGGATGTAAAGACCTATCCAAGGAATATTATACCAGACTTAACACCACTGAAACTCAACTAGATTTGAACAGCACTGCCAACAACTGTTGCTCATGTTGTTATGTGTTTGGACTGGCCACAAGACCACACCTTCTCAGATCAGTTTCTTACAGACACATGAAAACATTGCTGACCAATTGCCCAAAACAGCACCAAGAATATTGGCTTCTCTCCTGCCAAGAAGGCCAAGAAGACACCCCCACAAAATTGGTCACACTTCTCCTTTGCTACACCAAGACTTTGCCTGACAAAAATAATTTTGGGCTATACTGGAAGTAGCCGGTGAAAAACAGTAAACCACAAATGTCACAGAAGTACTTTGGAAAAATAATCATCACTGCAGAAAAGGCTCTTCTGTTCATTTCTTGAATAATGCAGAAAATTCATTATTCTTCAGGTTTATCATTTAGCTTTTATCTTCTTTCCTATACATTTGGAAAACTTAGTATTTGTAGCACGTGCAGTTTTTATATTTGAAACTCTACAATTTCATGTAACTAATAAGTACATTGTAGGGGATCTACTAATTAAAAAAACTAATTAATACATATCCATTTTGGTCTCCGTGCTTTCTGAAACTATTTGCTCCTTCCTCTGTTGGGCTTGTTCCTCTATTACCATGTGATGCCTTTAGCAGTCTACACCTACACTATGAAAAATCCTCAAACTTGTGCTCTCCAATCCTTCTTTTTTCCCTCCAGTGACTCCATTTAATCTGAATTTGTGATGTACCTGTTCCCACTGACTCCCTTTTCCTACTCTCCAGCTTGCTGATCAAAATCCAAGCACACCACTCTGTAGCAAAACCCCACTCTTGATTCAGCTGCCCATACACTTCTCTGTGGTCTCTGAGAGAACAAGTGAGGTGTCCTCCCTCCAGCTGTTTCAGACCCTCTTCAGCCAGCTCAGACACCAACCACAGAGGACACCTTACCAAAGCTTCAGCTGAACCACTAAAGGCTCGTGTTTAACTAAAGTGGTCCCACTAAAGCACAGAGAGAGTACAAGCTGAAGTTTAGAGAGAGTGTCCTTCATCCATACTTCAGCCGTTAATCAACCATACACTTTTTTTGCTATCTTCCCTCACTGGTCACCATATTCTTGCTTCTCATTCCCCTCCCTCTCCAGCATACCCTTCAGAGGAGCTGCCCCAACAGAGCCAGGGGTTCGGTTTTGTTTTGAGGGAGGTGAAATAGGATGTAATGTACATTTCTGATCTCCTCCTCTTTTCCCATTCAGCCTTATTTCTGGGTTAATCTCAGCTGCAACTGTGTACTAGCTCCGTAATGAAAACGGACAAGCCCTACTCGACCTTTTTCTACTCGACCTATCGCCTTCTACTCAAACGCAACTACTGTTCATCTCTCCCTCTATGCATTCAGTTGTAAGTTCTTACTCAAAGTGTTAGAGCCACCCAACATCTCCCCAGTATCACTTCCCGGAACTTGTGCAAGTTATCTTCGTGTCATTCGCACCTACCACCCAAGCACTATTTTCAGCTCTGTTACTGCACTTAAGAGTGTACTTAAACCTTTCCGGCTGCATGTGTGTAACGTTTTAAAGAAGCAATAATTCCATAAAAATAGCTTTTCGCTGAGCATTCATCTTGATTTTTGAACACAGTAATAATTTTTACTAACATGTTACTACTTAACAGGAGTACTACTTAGTATTATAAAAACAATAAAAGATATTTTCCTGAGTCTGACAGAGGGATAGGAGAAGGAAGAAGGTTAGAGATGTGAGCCCCGTCTAGTTTGCCTTTTTTATACCTCTACTGGAAGTAATTTGCTAACTTCTTTCCATTACTAAAGGCTGTCTGGAATTTGTATCACTTTACAGCATACGATTCTTTGTAATGAGTGTGAATGTTAAAAAATAAACTGAGTGATAACGGAAATATATTAGTTCATCTGTTAACCATCAGGGGAGCAAGCAGTATCGCATGTATGTGTAAGGTGGTGGGTTTTTTTTTTTACAGTTATCTTAAACATCACATTGTCATCGTATTTCTTGAGGAGTCTGGCTCTTGGTGTAAGGGTTAATTTTTTATTTTTTTTTTTTAGGGTTTGTTTTAGTCTTTACAATCACTAAGAAAAAACTGAAAAAGCACAAATATTGAAGTCCAAAGCGCAGCTGAAAAACACACTTTAAGAATTATCTGTTGGAGACTTGGTGAAATTTTTAGTGCTCCAGGGAAACAAAAGAAAAATCAGGCTAACACAGACCTCATGCTCTTTTCAATTACAGCATCACTATTATACCTTTCTAAAACAACTGTATTGAACTGTCTTAAGTTTAATATACATCAGACTGTACTTTTCAGCAGTTTGGGTACAGTGGGGAACAGCATATCACCTGGCAAACACACTGAAACACAGATACAGGTTCAGTTCATAGTTATGAAAGTATCCAAAAATTTAGTTTTCATGGAATATCCTAGTTTAGATAAATTAATTCTATTTCAATATGCTAATCTATTGCTTTGATACCTACTACAGAATTAAGAACAAGCAAATGAGCAAACTTTTTCTGAGACAGAAAAAAGGTGTTAATGTTGTTGCATTCACTCTGAAAATTACTTGAGTTCCATCACATATTTTATTTACACAGTGATATTTTTATTTCTACAGTGTACCACACACATGGTTTTCATCCACAGGGTTTGTATAAGAATTTGGAACACATTACACCACATTCAGCTGCTATGTTCTTTATTTCTGGCTACTTACACTCCATGAAGTTTGGTCCCTTCTGCACTTTAAGAATTGCAGAATTAATCCCTGGACTTTAATCCCTGGAAGTTAATAAAACCCATTTGGTGAAGAACTGTAATGGTATCACAGCTCAACCACCATACCAACGGACCTAAAGAACTCTCACACCCCAAGATGAGAAACTACGATAGCTGGTTGTGCTTTGGTTGAGCAAACCAAACAACACAGAGATGACACGCCAAGGTCCCTATCCTCCTAACACTTCTACCAGTTGCTTAACTTTATGCAGTAAATGAAATAGAGTTGATTGATTTTAATCAAATCCAAATTAGCAAGCAGAAAACATCTAGTTAAATCAATTTAATGTCTTATTGGTGCCCATGAATTTATTTTTCCAAAGAAATTTACAGCACACAGTGAGAATCAACTTAATACAACTTCCTGGCAGGGGAGGGGTGAGGCACAGAGGCAGAGGTTTTACACTAAACTTGTGATCTCTTGCTGAACTGTGGAATACACGAGAACTAAACCACTTAACATAGTCAAACTTTTACTCGTAACTACTTTTTTGCATGACAAATTGAAAAGACCGATTATGTAGAAAAGGTAAGAAAAAAGCACTATTCCTGCTTATTTATTACTCGATACATTACCACAGTTCTTTTGTCCAGTGTATAAGGGGTATTCACTTTAAAAACCAAAGATGCACCATATCCCTGATTCCATACATCAAAACAGACTTCTTTATTTTCTACAAAAAATACTATTTCCTCCCAATTTTTATTTAAGTTATGAAAAAGCGCTTTCATTTACTACTACATATTTCACAGGTAACTGTAAAAAAAATCTCTCCCCCCTGAAATTACACAGCTTTTAATTAAGCTTATTTCAAGTGTAAACTTTCTGTTTTTTCTGACTGAGGAAAATGAAGTAGATCAGCCCTAAATTTTTTCCAGGGTTGACATAAGGAGTACTCTCCACTGTCTATAGCTTTGTCTTTCCGACTTTCCAATATTTCATGCAAAGCAGTCAGACATTTGGAGAAATCTTTAGCAGCAAATAAAAAGTAATACAAAAAGGATGAACCAGATGTAGCTGCATTAAATCTTGACCATCTCTCCTGAAACAATTTCAGAGAAATATTTTCAGACTTTTTCATTTTTATTATACATCTTTCAGATTTTGTTTTTCATAAGGGAAACCATTATTAAGGTTCTAAAATTAAAAAATAAAGACAGACCTAGAACAGTGATGAAACCATTAGATCTGAAAAATTTAAAAATTGGGACTATTCTGGACTTACTATCATGAGTCATAAAGTGACCACTAAGCAGTTAGTACCATCAACAGCTACGGCGCAGTACATTTCTAAACTATCAGATTTAAAGATTTTAAACTCTGAAGTTTCCTACAGTCTCATGGAATCACCTTGCTAAATTAAACTGACAAGTTTAGACAAGTCTTGAATTCCTGCTTTATTTCAATAGGGAATGTGCACCTATTTTTTGAGAAGGGGTATATTTAAAGCTAGAGACGTGCCCCAAGTTCCTGAGTAAATAGAGTAGGAAGATTTTAACAGGGGATTACTTACATGCGTTCAAGTACTCGTGCTTTTGTAGGAACTACATCTAATGACTAAATCTAAGCTGTAAATACAAGTCAGTAACAGACTATTAACATCGTAGATTAATTTATATCTCTTATCATCCTCTCCCTTTCTCCACACTAGTAGCTATGACAGTTTTATAGCATGACAGTATTTGTTTCATGTAATGCAGCTAGGACAAAGATTTCCAGCAAAGTATAAATTATCTTTGGTTTTGGTCACAGTAAAAGTAACAGGAAGCCACAGTGTTCACGACCTATACTCCAACTACAACACCTCCTGGAATTTGTAAAAAGATCTGTATTTATATTAAAAAATAAGCAGTGGTGAGAGACACTCAGCAATGGTCAGGGAAGAGAAATTCAACCCAAACTTCACAAACAGAGTACTGCTCTGTATCTGGTGAAGATACCATTTTTGATGAATGACAGAATTGAATTAAAATCGGGAACAGAGGAGGTAAAAGTCATGAAACTGATAAACAAAGGGTTGGTTGGATTAACATTGCAAAAGCGAAAGTCACCATGGATAAGCACAGGCTAGAATGTGATAACAGCAGCCCACATCAATGACATCCATCTCCGCTGGTAGGAGAGTTAGATGAATGACAGCAAGCGGGCACAAGAGTTGGATATTACGCTGTTCGGAAGAGAGAAAGAGTGAGGAGGGGGGAAATATTGGAAGCAGCTGCATGAAGAGAGAAACACAAGTCATTATTTTCAAACAACACTGCCAGACTCATGGCTGGGAATCCAACAGAATGAGACTTTGACTCCTTCCTGGAATTGCAGAGATTAATACCAAGCATTTTTAAAAATCCCATTATCAGTATTTGGAGGGGTTCAATCTACTTATTCTTGCATCAAAAGCTCAATATTGAAGAGGCAATATATTCACATTGCAGGGCAGAATTCTCTCTCAGAGTCAATGTATGACAGTTTATTTGGTTAATAAGTCTAAACTATTATTTTATTTTTTCCATATTATATAATAAAATAAGTTAAAATTCTTTTAAAGACAAAATGGCATAAGCAAGCAGAACAGAAAGCCTAACACAAACAGTCTGGGTGTATACAAAGTTTAGCAACAAACAAGCGTGTTGCACTAAGACAAAACGCACAAATCGTTACCAGTACGTCCCTTGCAATATAACGAAGTGCATCCTTTTAACAAAACAAGAACAAAATGCAGGAGTTCACATGAACACAGAAATATCAAAATTGGAAACGATGTTTAAAAACATTTCTCATGCTTTATGCAACATTTATACATTATCAACTGTAAGTGTTATTATCTACAGGTTAAGCTAATGAGGTCAGGAGAAAAACTGTCAAGTGTTCTCATCTGACAGAAGTATTCATA
Organism: Leptosomus discolor; assembly: GCF_034619465.1. NCBI lineage: Eukaryota > Metazoa > Chordata > Aves > Leptosomiformes > Leptosomidae > Leptosomus > Leptosomus discolor. Next base: position 19,205,599 of record NC_141402.1, on the reverse strand, counting down.
GGTCCACGCAAATTTGTCTGTAGAATACAGAGCTCTTCATAACACTTCACATCATATTAAAAGAAAGCTGCAGGACAGTCAACATTAAGAAGAAAAATATTAACCAGCTATTTCCTATTTAATTTCCAATTGCAGCCTGAATTCTTGTTACATTTCCCTGCCTTTAAAAAAAATAAAATCTGAGTAAATTTAATGCCAGGCTGTTCTTCAGAGAAAGTCCTTTGCCCCTGCTTACAATACATGTAGTAAATACCAGTTTTTACTGGGACTTGCCAATAAATCTCACCCCCTGACACAGAGTGTCTGTTCATACTCAGTTTTTGGCCGCTCTGCCACAAATGCCAACAAAGGGACCAATTAATGAAAACTTTCTTGATACATTCCCAGTGGATGAATGTCTGCCTTGCAGAAGGTACCTTGACAACATTCATCTCACACAGGCCAAATGGTTGCTCTGTGGTAGCAATTAAGACACCACCAGCCTTGGCTAGATTTAAACCAACAACCAAATCTGTGTAATCTGACCAAATGTTCATAGAAATCTGGAGAAATTAACAGCTAAACAAGGGCTGGATTGGGTCATATAATTGCATCCGTTTCTCTAGTTATCTACAGACCACATGGATACATTTTTATTAGAAAGAAATGACAATTCTTAAAACAAGATTCCTTAATCTGGCCACATGACCACAATGTTTAAGCCACGTCTACAAATACCTAGGAAATCAACAACTATTCTAAATCATTTCAAGAATCAAAGTAATATAGTAGGCTGACACTGTCTGTATTTGTACTCCATTTTTCTCTCTCCACAAAAATCTGCTGTTCAGTCTTCATATTCCCATAGTTTTGGAATCAAGTTTGGACAATTAAGCTTAGCGCAGCACCCCTCCTCCTTCTACAGTTACATTTGGAAACAGAAGAATTTTGTTGCTTTGATCCAGAAATGCCTAGCAAAGTCTCTTCCCACAGACTGTGACCATGAGAGTCTAGTGTGACAGCTGGTGGAAAAACCTTGCAAAGTTCATACTGACTTCAGGTTTTTGACAAAGGGTACCCTTCCTGAAATTTCTGTCCTCAGGCAATTTAAAGAGTGAGACCTCGTGATCGTTTTCACAAAACTAGGCATTCTGCTTCTATTGGTCTCAAGGCTCAACAAATTTATGTTTAGAACTATCCAAGTCGTGTATCTGAAATACACGACTAAGCTTAAGCTAACATGGTATAGGAGAGGGGGTTCCCCTCACCACCCTGCACCGCAGCAAAACAGCAGATTCCTGGTTCCATACCATGTCATTGTAAGGCTTGTAGCAATATTTTAAATCAAATTATGCAGTATGTATTGAAAGTTCCAGATCAGCTGATAAAGCACCAAAATATAAAGCTAAACAGTCTCCCTGCTGGACACAGCACAAAACCCGAACCATACAATGCAGGTACAACACTCCAGGAGCTATATAGTTACATTTAACGTTAACACTTTTGCTAATTTTACATACATTGTCACACTGAACACTTTAAACCACAAATCTCTATCAGCATGTAACAGAATTAACACACATATTTGGTATTACCTACACCATGTATCCCACATCTACATTTGATCAATCAAGCACACTGACTCCAAATGATCATTTACTCCAGTCATGGGCAAGATCTACAGATGAGAATCTACGCAGACTAGTGTTATGCTTTCGGGCTGAACTCTTTTTTCTTGCAGAATCCATCCTGTGATGGATTTAAATCAGAACACAGACTGAATTATAAAAATCAGTTATTAAACCGGAATTTGAATTTTTGGACCACTAAAGTTAAGAAAAGCACATTTTAGCCACCTGTGCTGGTCAAGAAAAACAAAGGTGGCAAACATGCACTTGGCCCCCACCCTGTGGCACTCACTGAAAGGTCACAGAAAGAAGCCATTTTCCAACTTCACCAGCTGAACTCATTAAATTAGAACAGGTTGAAAAACAACACTGAAGTATTTTACAAAAATTTAAGTGATTTATTCCATAAAAGTGTTCTAAACCAGGAAGTGGTTTATTTCAGTAAACCCAAGAACTTTAAACTGCAGGAGAAAATGAATTCATTTTGAAAAAATGTTTGTTTTAAACGTGTGAACATTAAACTTTTCTTCTATCATGGGTGGAGGGATAATTTCTGAATGAACAGAATGAATTAATTACCAATATATTGATACAAATAAGTGTGAAAAAACCTAGTTACCAGTAACTAAGTAATTCTGGCAGTACTACCTTGCTAGTGCTTTTCAATTCAAAACTACTTAATTTTCAATTGAACAACTATTACAAACAAATACGCAACAGAAAACCATTTAGGGTGGTACTTTAAAGCGCTGTGGTGCTACGTGCTCTTAACTTCAAACAATTTTGCTTGCCATTTTATCACATGAGCCATCAGGAAATCTTACTGCCCTAGTATTTCTTTCTCACTACTCCGAAAATCAGGAAGAAAAACTACCTGAATTTTATTTAAAAAAGCTACTTCATCTATTGTCGTAATTTGTAGATCACATAAAAGATGAGCTAAACAAACAAAAGGCTACATGATTTTTAAGAGCAAGACTTGTACAAAACACAGGCTTGATACTTTGATATCTGCTCCTTCTATGAAGTATTAGGTATCTCAAGCTTTCCCCAAGTTTACTGTGGAAAGTAAAGTTTTTCAGCAATGAAGATTTTTCACTGGAACTATGCTGAAATAGTCTTTTTCATCTTTTCTACAGGCCTGTTTTGCACATAAAGGCCTTGTATAGGAGCCACCCTGAAACAGCATTACACTCTGGGCTCTGTAGCCTGCATGGTTCATCAGGTACTAATTAAATAGCATGTTCTGTCAACACTTTCTTGCTCTTTTATTAATTGATCATCCTGCCCAACTAATACAATGCAATACCACTTCCAAACTCCTTGAGATCCTTTACCTGTGAGAAACAAGGTTGGAGGTTTTTTCTCTTCATAAGGGTCACAGGGTAACTGCACTTGTCTAAGGTCCAGAGTGACAATAACACCACTATGCTGAAAGGTTAATTATGTTCCTACTAACATTCCCGTGAGCCTACGTTTGGTTTTTATCTAAGAACAAAACAAAAAAGAAAGAGTAAACACAAGCAAAAACCCATACTTCATTAGATTTAGAAACAGTAACAGCTTATGAAAAAGTCAAGGCTGCAAAACTAAACTCACTCACCATTAACAGAATATTTCTCATCAGAATATTTGCAGTTAATATTATCAGTGTTAGATAATATGTATCAGAAAATAAGTCATGAATATTGTGCAGAAACTACAGCATGCTAATCCCACCTATGTATACAAGGGTCCAAACAACAACTGCCCTTACAGTCACATACAGTCAGAATCACCATAAATCAGCATTTAATAAAAACTGTAAGAAATAAAATACATGTTTTCTCCATTTATTACACTGCACTAAAGATTGCAGAAGATAAAACAAACGACAAAGCAGCTGCCAAATACAACGCACTGCTGCCACCTAATGCTTACTAGAAGGTTAGATCAAAAACATTTTATTGTTTCTCTGCACTACACTAGCATGCTGAAAAATGGAGACCAAAGCACATAAAGTTTTATTGGTTTTAAATATCTGCTTCACATTTCCTCCCCTACAGGCTTTCTAATTTGAACTGATGTGATCCTTTCTTGTACACAAAGACTCTAACAGGCGAGATGTACGTTCAGTGGGCTCAATATGGGACTCATATTTCATCTGCAAAAATATCAGGAATGTAATACATGCATTGCAGTAGGATACTCACATGAAGAAGCTACTACATTCACTAGATCAGGTCCCCACACTTGTTTACATTTTTCTAAGCTACCTCCTGTTAAGTAACTAGCACAACTCAGTATTGAAAGCTTCACATGGCAAGTATTTGGAAAAAAAAAAAAAAAAAAAAAGACGCGAGGGTTTATGTTAAAACAGCACAAAATTACTTCGAAGGTGCTTTTCTTATTTCAGTGATTTTTCAAAGCACCCTCTCTGAAGTGTGAAACTTGTTCACTTCCATGAAAAGAATGATTCCAGGTCTTAAACTTGCCTTCCTTAGCCCACAATCAATCTTTTCAACATGTTCACTCAGTTGGCAGAAGTTAGGAGGGAACATCGAAGTAGCCTGCTTTTTCCACTTGCAAAGAGGAGAAACAGAAAGTGAAGAGTTCCTTGTGACATTCAATCTTTTCATATAGAGATTTAAACTCCCCCAAAGGACGTCTATCCAAAGCCAGCTGGACAAAAGAGCAAGGAATTTATCTTCTTGATTCATTACTTCAATCCATCTCTTCTTCCTTCCCCCCCCCCCAAACACAAACAATCTTTAAGCTTTTTAACAACTTCAGCCTTCTCCTACCTGATCTTGTTATCTGCTTTGACACCGAGTCCAGCCTCCACTGTGCTTCTCCTGGATGATTCTTACTCATAGGAATTGTTCCTCATTTGAGGAAAAATAAGAGATGACAGTTTCATTTCCCTTCCAGTCTCTTATACCTTATCCTTTCCATGACGTTTTTCTAATATCACTCAGTGATCAACTAGCTGGTGAAAACTGTGTCCATTCTTGTCCTTTTTTTCCTCCTTACAATCTGGTATAATCAGAAATTGTTATGCAAGTATCAATCTGAGCTTCCCACACGATATTCAATTGCTTGCATGTTTTACACACATTATTAATCTTTTCCACACCTTCAGGCCAGAGAGAACCACTGCTACACACAACATCCTGCACAGCAGATCTTCAACTTCACTTGAGACAAAGAACCACCACCAGAATAGAAATATTTCAGGTGATATTATTGGTGCTATAGCCGGTACTGTAAGGAAACATTTGCTGTGACTTAAGGTATTTGTACCAAAGCATCATGAAGACTGCACATAAGAGAAAAAGGAATTTTCCAAAAACATTTTAGTTATTCACCATCCAGTGACTAATTTTGAAAGAAAACACCCACAGACAACCCAACTCGCTTTCTTTTAAAAACAGCCAGAATAAAATAAATGTTAGGACTAAATGTAGACAGCAATATGCAACAGTTATGCAGACCACATAACTGGCATTCACTAATAGCTGCACAGTAAAACCACAGAGGATGATACTGTCAATCAAGTGCTGCAAATTCTTGAAAGTTACTAAGAACTCTAAAGTGAAATTAAAATAAAATCATAAATAAAAAAATAAATTACACTGTCATAAACATTAATTTGCATATTGGTTTTGGGGTTTTTTTATCCTGCTTAAACTTCCTCAAGCTTCTCTCTGATTAAGCCAAGAATTTCACCACAACATCTTCTTTCACATTTAAACCACACAGGTTGATAACCTTGATTTCTGACCAGGGTTTTGAATGGTTCTATTATTCACTGGAAAATCTTAATCTTTTGTCAAGTTGGGCATGATTCTGAGCTGAGTGTCATCTGAAAAATCTGACTAGAGATCTGCTTTTCCTCCTCTATACTTAGGGTCTGCTGCCAAAATTCCCATCTTTTGTTTTATATATTTAACTGCAGGATTGCCATTGTAAATCTCATGATACTTTTCTAAAAGTAAATTTCAACTTCCATGGAAATAGTTGCTTTCAGTTTCACGCTACTTGTAAAAATCCTGTGATTGCAGAGCTGATCTTACACTAAGTAGTAATTTCTAATGAAAAATACTTTATTCTCTGCAGCAAGTTATTAAAAGTCTAAAGATTACATCACATATGACTGGAATCCTTTTCTAATGCAATTGCTTTTATCATGATACTGTCTTATCACAATACTACTATTTTGACCTTACACTTACTAGTCTGAACTACTGACAGCGAGTTTCTTCTTTGTTCAAGGTAACGCTCCACAAATCTACTTTAAAGCACTCCATCTCTCCATGCAAAAACCAGTAATTGCAGATTCCTGTTTGAAAACTTTCTCAAGATAAGAAAGACAACCTATTACACTGGCAAGGGAAATGGACTAAATTTCTGCAGCAGCAATAACTAGTCCATCTTACAGAAACCCAAGTAACAAACCCTTAGTCCTTTCACCCCCAAATCCCCAGTCTCTGGAAAGATCTAACCCCATTAGATTGAGAAGAGTCCAAAAAACCAGCAAGTAATTACCTCACATAAGTTTCATACTAAATATCCACACTTCTCATTCTTTTCAGCTCTTCAACAAACTTAACACTAAAATGAAATGTAAAAGTTGCAGTTCCAAGTGATAAAAAGAAAATCAACCGTTGCATAAATAAGAAGCAAAGATTAATTTAGCTAACGGAGGTATGAAAATGAGGAGAGGAAACAGAACCTATGGTGACCAAAAAGTACATCTTTAGAAACAGCTTCTCTTTCATTTTCTTCTGCTTCCATGGCTCCTTATTTCCTGAACAGCCACTCAAGAGCCTCAAAAGCTACTTAAAAAAGTCTTTTGGAAACTATACTATACAGCAGGAGTAGACAAAGCAATAAAAAAACCCCACCAGAAACTAGCACAGGAAAGGAGGAAAGAAATGAAACATCTTAAAATTTACAGGAGTATAAAGGTAAAAATAAAAATATAAAGGGAATTTTAAAAGCTCCTTTTAAATTTCTGGCCCCTAGACTAACAATTTATGCTGTTAAATATACCTTCAATGATGTTCTGTTGTTTAGGTGTAATTTAATGTGGCCCTAGTCATATAATAATGCCCGTTACACAAATGGTTAGGAAACTTTAGTTTTGGCAAATGCTATTTTCATGGGAAAGCAAACCCCAGAATTCTGTACTGTATTATGAAGAAAAAAACAAAAAACCAAAAAAAACAAAACCCCCCCAAACAAACAGAACCAACACCACCAGGGTTGCTTAAACTACTGAAAAAAGAGGCATGAACGTTTCCAGGTGACACGTACATCGGTGGATGAAGGAAACCCCACAGGATGCTATTTCCTGGCGGAGTAACATCTGGCAGAAGGGCAGGGAGAGGCAGTTCGGGGCTGTAGGCTTCAGCTGGCACCGTAACTGGCAAGACAAATACCCTTCTGCAGGCTGAGCAAGTCAACTACTTTGATACTCCACGATTCCCTAAGAACTACTGAGCTCAAAGCACAGCTTTTTGTGTTGTCATCCCTCACTCCCTCGTCTTGTCCCTGCCGCAGCCCACACGACTGTCACTAACACAGTATTCCAAACCAAAGTATACCCCTAGTTTTCAAATTCATTTGCAATACCTAAAAGCAGACACTTTAAGAGGTCAGACCTAACTGCAATGAAAAATAATCAAAGTCCCTAAGGCTCTTCAGCTGCAGAAGTCACTGTGGAAAGTAGTCCTTGAAGAATAGAGGACTTCTTTTTTAAAAAAAAAAAAAATTATTAGTGACCATAACTGTAACACTTCCAGAACACTTCAAAAGTTGCAGATGGGTTTGGTTTTTTTTGCTTTCTTGAAAATATTTCTTTCAGCTTTCACTATCTCTAGGAGCAATATAGAATCTCTACACTACTTGAAGCAATTCATGATCTCAAAGTAACAGGTCAGGCCCTAGTCAAATTATAATTTTTAAAATAGACGTGAAAAGCTAAATATTAACAGTATTTAGCATTCTGTTTTGAAAAAAATTTGGGTGCAAAACCCATGAAGAAACCACCTGCCTTCTATGAGGCAGCTCAATTTGAGAGATACACGGTACACTGAATCCACACAAAAAGAAGCACCACAGCCTGTTGTACAGACAATAATTTAACATCTTACCCAATGCCAAGTAGGTCTAAAGCATCTTAAGAAGTTTCAGCCCCTAAAATCAGAGGCTATGAAGTATGTTACGATTACAGCACTCCATTTCAGAGATAACACACCGGTATTAAAAACCAAAACAATGAAAAAACCACAACAGAAAAAAAGCCCCAAACATGTCAGCATTCACTTATTTCAAAATCTCACAGCCATAGTGACAAAACAATTCCAAACATAATCCGTAGAATCACATAAACATTGCATCTACGTAAACATTTGGATTGGATTTACTCACACTGATGGCTCAAAGCATGCATTCGTATCTGGACCGATCACTGGTTTGGTATTAAATTAGCTTCTAATTTGAGGTTGGTCACAGCTGGCCAACTTCTCCATTTGCAGTAAGGAAACAACTTTGACTTTGAGTTACTGTGTCCTCAGAACTACTAAAAGGACATACTTTACAGATGACTCAAGGAAAACATGTGACAATAGAATACTCTGCTCATTTGACAGAATTGATTACTGAGCTTTTTGTCACTGATATTTAATAAGCATTCTGTATGGACCATCTTAGCCTTTACAGAACCTCCCCATTTTAGGAAGGAATAGTCAAGAGACAGAGATGAAAAGGTAAAGTCATCACCTAGGACAGATCAGCAACTGCAGAGGAATAATCCAAGGTTTTCATTGCTTGAGTTTCAATAGCAACACTTACAGAAGCCATAGTTACATTGAGAGAATCCTACCAAGCCCATACTTTGCATTGCTCTTCTGTAGCAGTAGGAACTAATACTGGATTGCTGGCATGCTCTGACAGAAGGTTAAGTACCTCTTGAAAGAGAAACTCTTGTTCAGCCTCTCCTCAACACCTAATTAGTTACTATTTAATGTTATGTCAAGAAAAGAAAAATGTTTAGCTAAGACACTGCTCTGAAAACTCATTCTTCTTCACCTTCTTGACCATGGACATTCTTAGGTCATAAATCCAAGCAAGAGAGACTGTGAATGGTTTTGGTATTGTTAATTTATTTGGAATAACAATGAAGGGTCAAGTTTTTGAAGTATCTGACTATTGACTTTTCAGCCTTAAAGCATTATTTTTAGCATTCTGTCATTTAATTTTCAGTGTTTATCCAAATGACTGGCAGACTACAACGAAAAAGCTGAACCTTCTTACTACAATAATACAAGCGATCTACAAAGTGTCCTACAAGACAGCCCTTCAGGTATAAGAATTCGCTTCTGCATTAAATCCGTTCAAATGAGCTCAAGTCGGCCGAGCATTCGGGCTCATTGGGAGATGAGAAAGCGTTCATGACGTAGAGGCACGGAAAAGACAGAGGGTGGTACAGTTATGTCATTCAGATTGTGATTTTCAGACTCTAAAGCAGTTAAAGATGAAGGAAAGAAGGACACAGCGAATATTTATAAGTATGGAACACCTTTCACAAAAGGTCTATCAAAGACAGTGTGGATTCTACTTTCAATATATTGTTAGGATTAATAACTTACATAACCAGTGTACAAAACGTTCAAGAGGCATCAGATTCCTCTCCGGAGCATAAATGACAATGGAAGGCCACACACACATTAGCTGAATCTCACATTTCAGTTGCCAGAATTGCCTATTCTGTTCTTATATATGTACCTTAAAACCACAGAGGATGAAGTATCAGAAGCTGCTCATCATAACAAACTATGGATAATAGCCCAGTAAAACAGATTAAATTTAGAAATAATTTTCTAAACTAATATGACTTTCACAACTGGCTGAAATACCTGGATAAGCAATATATTACTTACTCGCTGGCTTATTCTGTGATGCTTTGGGTTTTCTCATATTCTATATAACAGTTAAAAACAAGTTTCTGCTATAGGAATGTTCACACCATCCACTTGTTAAAAGTCACCTACGTCTTTAAGAAACAATATAAAAAAAAATAATCACACATTACAAAGTAATAAGACGTGAGACATCACCCCATACAAACCGAGACAGGGACACCCACCTCTAATAAAGGAGTACTACAGACTACACACCACTACTCTCATATTCCCCTTTTCCTACTATGACACCTTACGACATCCTTTTTCTCTTCACCTACATCCCCAACCTCTCTTCCCCCATCCCTCCTGCAAGTCAAGATGCCTTTCTCACCTGTTCTTCTACCAGATGTGTCTGGAGCATGCCTTCCAGCTGGTTGCTGACCAACCAGAGTTAATCACTGCATTCCATTTGATTAGCCTAATTAGGTAGAACACATGCTCCCATTGGCCAGTTACACTAACAAGAGCATGTAAGGCCCAAGGCCCAACTGCCACCAGCATTACAGCCTCCCCCAGTTCCAAATGAGCAAGCAGCTCTGGCTCAGAGGCGGCAGCCTGTATCGCTGTATGCGGCAGCACCACCCATCTCCAGAACGTTTGGCTTTTAAGTACCATCTTGACACAACGAATCTGTGGTGCTGTTCAGATCGACAAAGTTCCTATTACTGCAACATGATCATTGCCAGGGTAAACACTAGTGCTTCACACCTACTACTTACTATCATAATGATCCCTTCTGGTGTAAAAAAACCCAAGCAAACAACAAACTAAACCAACCACCACCACGAAAACAAACAGGTGGATGAATCAAAAAAAGGCTCTCAGAGCTTAAACAGCAGCAGGGACATCAACATGATCGTGATCTGGCTAATCAAGTGTTTGAACTACTGACTTCTGTAACACTGAGGCTCATTATACACTACATAAACTAATAACCAATTTTTCAAGTCCCAACTTGAAAATATGCCCCCTTGTATTTTATTAAGGTCATAAGTAGTAAATCAGATGAAAAGAACAGCTCAAAATAAAAGTACCCAGAGTGTCAAAACACTAGTTCCTCGTATTAAACTTAATGGCTTATATTGCTCTGTGTTGCAATTATGTTAACTTCAGACAAGCTACAAGCAGGCTGCATTGACCTTGTTCTGTTTACGCTGTCAAATTACAAAAACAATTTTCTACAAGTTAGCTGAAACTAGAGTTAGCTGAGCATGATGATCTGTTAAGTCTCTCTAACAAGTATGCTGCTTGTTAGAGAACAAACAAACAAGAAAATCCCACAAAAACTATTAAAAAAGGAATACACACACTGCATAATTTTCATTACGAAAAGCATTATTATGAGGCTTCTGACACAAAGCTCAAAGTATTTTAATTTTAAAGGTTTAAATTCTCAATTTCAACTCAGCATGAAAAGAAGTTCCTCAGTAGGCAAGTGCTTTCAGGAGCAACACTGAATTTATTTTGGAACAAACAAACTAACACAACAATCATGGAAGCAGATCTTTAACTTTACACAAACACACTCCGCATTTCCTGTGATTGCAGAATTTAGATGTGCACATAAATCTGGTAAGATACAACAGGCTTTTTTTCTCTCCAGAAAGACAGATGTCTTTCCTCTACAAAAGCTCAAGGGAACAATCTCGTCTCAAAGTTATTTTACTTCATTAAACTAAATTTCTATTAATGTCCTTTTTTATTGTTGCTGAGAGTCATTCTCACCTATGCCTGATGCTCTCCGCTTTCAAATTTTCCACTCGTTCGAACAGATTAAGTGATCACCTTAACACTTTGTTTGTATTTCTATACACACACCACCCCTTCTGATAAAAAGATAATCTTTGTAACACTGTGTGTTAAATGGTACATTTTATTTCCTTACCACATTAAAAATAAGAGCTTCCTGCATACTCCCTGCTCAAATTACATGGATTTTCTTTAAGATTAGAGCACACATTGTAACAGCAGCATATAATTTTCCTGCACAATAATTTTTTTTCCAGTTGAAAGGTATCCTATAATATCATCAGCATCAACAGGAACAGACGCCCGATTTTCAGCTAGACAAAGCTTATGCGTTTGGTGACTTTACTCCCTGTAAAAAGCAGTTTTCCAATCTAGAGCAGCTACATGAAAATTTGAAAACAATCTGGCAACTCATTCTTTAACCACAAAGTGCTAGACCAAAAGGAGATGTAAAAATTGTGCCAATAATTTCCTGGTGTAATTCCTTTCCCCCAATATCCTATTTTTGTTACGCTCATTTCATCCCCTGTTAGTTTTATACACATGCAGAAATGGAACATAAGCACTGTCCTTCCTAAAAGCTATGGATTCCTTGAAAAACTAAGTATAGAGCATAAAAAACTGTTTATCTGTTTAGGAAACCTTGTTAAAACTATGGTGTATGTAACTGTGGATAAAAAGGCTACGTGTATCCCAAATAACTCAAAACAATCAGCATGTTCCAAAGACAGAAGATTAAAGGCCAAACTCCTACTACTCAGACAACGCATTAATTCTCCAAATTCGTTGTGATTCCTTTCAGAGTACGGAAACTGCAGATCATCTGTGCTTCAGCAAGCACTTCAGCATAAACTCGTAACAGCCAATCAAGGAACCTTTGCAGTGAGCTATGCTGGTTACAAAATACACGTTTCTGTTTCTTTTTTCTCTCAGAATTACTGGCTGAAGCTCTGTGCTAGAGAAGACACAGGAATATGACCCAGCATACTTGAAACTTGGTTTTGTTTTAAAAATAAGCTATTCATAAAATTGCCAACGTCACACACATCTTGTGCCCAAAAGTCTGTCATCTTCAGCTGCTACTGACTGTTACGATAATAAAGTATTGAGACAATCCAGGCAGAGTCACATAAGTACACAAGAATGTAAAAGAAATAAACTTAAGTTTCATTAAGTTCAAGGAAATTCTATAAATATGAACTTTTACCTAAATACTTCAAAGGCGAGATGGAAAAATATTAATGATTAAAAAAAAAAAATCACTACTTTTGGGCCAAACCTGTGCTCTTTTCTGTGTCAAATTAATACTATTCCTAAAGACGGAATTGGCATTATCTGTAGTAAAATAATTCACTTAAAACATACGTTGTGACCTGACCAAATGAAAAAGGTAAGCACAGCAAAGCAAAATATGCCGAAATCTTAAGTAAGCTCTAGTAGGGTGCACGTGCACAGTTTTATTTGTTATGGGTTATTCATGTTTTCCATCATCAATTTGTTAGAATTGACACAAACAATTTATATTTTAAAATTTAATCAGTTTTAAGCTAAATTGCTCTTATGACATCATTCTTACAAACCTACAATTCAACCATTTTTAACTGCGTACTACTTTGTATTATTAAGGCCAGTCCTGAGATTTAACTACAAATATAGTTATCTTTTGGATGACATATGGCAAGATCTCCAACTCTTTCTAGCTTTGGAAATTTACATCTGCCTGTTCATTCAAGACGCTAAGCATACATGTGTTGACAAACAGAAAAATAGCAGATGGCAAAAAGCAAATGCTCAGCACGAAGCACTGGGGATCATTTGAAGAAGGCTTGGACTCAGACGTTTGCTGGTTTTATTTTAACAGCAGAATAATTTTTAAAAATAAATTCCACCATCTATTATGCCTGATGCTGTGATCAGAATATTCAAGATCACAGAGTGAACGCCATCTTAATTGCAATTGGTATCCAAGATGCAAGTTGCTTTATAAACTTTTGAATTTTAAGGTAAGTAGCACAGTACAATTCTAGGAGGTTAACTTCTGCTGCTACACATAAGCCAGAAAACTTTCTGCACTGACCATCTATCTTGTCATGAAGTCTTCTAACGGGCAACACACAGCCGTGCTCATGTGTGCTCCAACTAGCTTCTACACCAGAGTCACTGTGACAACTGACTACTACCACGGCACATAATAACACCTGTACGTAGACCTGTTCTCTGCCCCTACTACTGCTACTATTTGTACCACCACTACCTCCCACAACAGCTTTAGAAAACAGAAAAGAGCACCTTGTCAGTTAGAGGTGTGACGCTACCAAGAGCTCTGGGGGCAAACAGGGAGTTACTTCATTCAAGCAGAGCACAACAGGTAAATGAGAGGTCCATCCACCGCTGTGCTTTTTACTAACGATGAGCAGCAGATGCCCAGGGAATTGTATCAGGACAGGACAAACATGCAACTCCTCCCTTATCTATTCCACCAACACTCAGCACAGCTCGTGGATTTCTGAATCAGAGCATTTTCTTTGGTTTAACATGCCACGGCAGACTTTTCTTTTGTGAACGTCTCACAGCTTTTTCACCCACGGAGCCCCTTGGACTCAACATCATCCGTGGCGGTGACTTGCACGCTGTAACTATGCACTCTATGAACACCTTCTAGCGAAGATATGTAGCGTGGTCTCCAGTCACTCCTACAGCCAATGAGGTTTTAAGGTGTATAAAAGTAATTACTGCTTAATTGCCACCATGCTTTTACAGACTGTAGACTGAGTGTGCTGAATGGTGTATTAGTAAGTGAACAAACAAGTTGAGACTGTAGCAGTTCAGCTAAAAGAAAAAGATGAACAGAGACAGGACATATGGTAACAATAACAGACAAGCAGCAGTTCTGCCTTGGAGGAAACACCTACAAGTAAACATCAGTGTGGCTTTTTAGAGCGATCCATCACAGATAGCAACAGAATTCTGAGCCAAACAGCAAAAGAAAAAAAACACACAAAAAAAAGTATCTTCATTTTCTCTAACATTTCTCACTGACTTTTCAAATAAAGAGCACTAACCAATTAGTTTGGAAACATACAGCTTCTAAAGAAAAGCTTGTATATTAAAATAATATTTTCATCTTCTAAAACTACAGCTATAAACAGGCAGTTGTAAACTCCAACAATTCTCACTTCATACACACCAAAATAATTACATCAAAGTACAGAAAACACCAAGGGTCAGCTTCATTCAAAAAAAAATCATAAAGGAAAGGCACTGCATAGTTTCAGTTCTGTGGCAAACAGCTCTGAACAATACATATGATTTTCATTCCAATATTATACAGAGATTCAAAGTGAAAGAAATATATTAATTCCATTATAGTATTCAGTTTAAATTAGCCCCTTATCTGAACAGAAGAGGTATTTTACATTGTGGTCCCCCTATTGTTTTTATTAAGGACAAACAGATCATTATTATTGTTTTATTTACATTTTACTAGTAATTCAGTAAAACAAAAACATTAGGAGGTCCAAGACAACAACTATTTTTATTAAGAGACTAAGAAGCTTGTTTTCCAAAGTACTCTCCCAGATTGATTCTTCTAATGTTTATTAGTAAGGACTAAAGGATTTATGTCCTGTATCTGCATGCAAACATCTTGAGAAGTGTTGAAACTTAAAGACTCTAAGTACACAGATCAGTTTCAGACAAAGAAATAAGTTAATGGGAAGCACTAAGGAGGTGCGGATGTACAGCAGGATTGCTTAGTGAATTCAATTTAAGAGTATCAAAGTGTGTAAATTAGGAACATACCTTTAAAACAGTTTTCACAGGGGCTAGAATTAAAACATATAAAAAAACCCACCCAACCAAAAACCCCAAAACCAACCCATGAATTTTTTTCAACTCTAACAAAACTCAGTCTCCCGTTGACTTACATTCTCTTTATCTCACTTAAAAAGCCCATCTTCATATCACAGTTGCTCTGACACCTCAAACCAAGCCAGATCAGCCACGCATGTGCTCTCTAATGCCCTGCCAATACCGACAGTCTGGCTAGCAGCTACCTAAAGGAACATACAAAAACTGAGCTCTGCTCACCACCTTCTTCTCTACCAGGCCGCCAGTTTTCAAGAAACTTAGGAATTTAGTTACCTCAGGAATTCTATGTGTCTATCGAATTTGGTTGAAAACGGCCAACAGTATCAAAAAAACACAGCCCACTTTCCTCAGAAAGCCAGGCCAAAGCATCTTTTGAGTAAAACCCCTGATTTCCAGGGAAGGAGTAACACAGAAGAGCCAAGAATCATACCAAGTAATCTGGTAAAGTTCCGAGATTCTTACACACACAGACCAGGAGTACAGTAAAAATTAAGAGAATTCACAGAACATCAAGTCTTACTGCATGACCACACACATGACTCCACAAAAAACGCACCAGAAACTTTCAGATTAAATTGGTATTAACACATTTTCCTCCTATAAATTTTCTATTCCATTACTGCAGGCTATCAGGAAGAATTTCCTCCTGCTCTTTGCCCTGCTGGTTTACATATTCAACAGCTGCACTCAGCACACTGTAACTGCACGTAAATGCCACAAGTATCAACTAGCAAATTTCATGACTACATGCTACACACAATGACCTTTTTTGACTTGTGCGTCTGATTCTCCAGCAAGTATTTGGCTCAATTAATTCATGAACATTTAGCAAAGCAAAGCTGGGAGAGGTATCAGTGTTTTGGACCCAGAACATCACAATCCCTCTTTGCAAAATACAATGATAACTCATACACCCCAGATGTTTATTTCAAACTTAAACCAGCCTGAGTGAACCAATACTATAAACATACTCTGATTCATCATATTTATACACGAGATGTAAAAACAAACCTGCAGTTATTGCCTTATAAAACTTATTTTTGCACATCTTAAATAACAAAAACGTACTTACTAATAAAGCAAGTTTTTGGTACTTCCGTTTTAGTTCTGCTGGACTGTCCGATGGCTTTGCACCCAGGATTTTGTACCAGTCCTTTTGTGTTATCCTTTCAAAGGCCATAGTCTGACTGGCTGTGAAATTACTTTCTCAGCACTGTGCAAGAAAATTAAATAAATATAATTAGAATTTGGAAGAGAAACAGAAAAAGCAGAAATGAGGAAATGTGATGAACTACAGGATCATGAAATAGACCGCAGCCCTCAAGTACATCTATACCCCTACATAAGATCTATAGTGCAAAAATGCAGCTTAATTCACATGGCCATTCCATCCCACAGATTGTCACATGTGAAGCGATTTAAGTTATGTTGTGTTTCCTGTCCCAGTTCCTTAGTACGTTGTGCTTCAGAAGCTGTCCTTTAAAATCGTTTTGCATTTTAACTGTCTCAACTATTTTGAGCCTACCCAGGTTATATACACAATTTTTATATATACACTTTTTAAAATACACACTTCTTATTTTTAAGCAACACTGTACTTAATATATGAAAAAATACAGTACATAAAAGTGTGACATTTCATCTATTCTGGAATGAGATAAACCCAAGAAGAGAAAAAGGTATGGCTTGGGTGTTACACAACAATATTCACAGTATGGACCCTCCAACCTGCTGGGTAAGAAGGCTTAACTTTTTTATATTGAAGTAGAAGAGCATATAAAAACAAGCAAACAAAAGTGAATGAAAACACACAAAGCACAGGTTACTAAGTAAAAGTTAACTAGTTGGGTGCCCGTTATTTTTTGGCCATCTATCATCAGGCTAATAACCCAGAATGAAAAAAAAATAAAGAGGAGAATTAAAGGCCAGTAACAGCACGGTAATGCTCGAGCTTCAAGCAGATTCCTAGGCACACTGAAATCCCAAGCTTACAGCAGCTGATTTATCATGAACTTTCTGATAAAAAATAACACTGAGGGCAGGGAAGGTCTCGGTAAGTTCCCACGTTTTATAAGAAAGAAAAAGGATTTTTTTTTTTCCCATTTCAGCACTAAACCCACTTTCTAGGGGCCATCCTCATACTTCAGAGCAAATCCTTTTTTTTTTTTTTTTTTTTTTTTTCCCCACAAAAGAAAGAAAAGTATGTTTTTCAAACTTGGCAGAGCTACGACTGCACACAGGGCACCCGACCGCGGGTCGGCCCCCCCTCCCTTCGGGGAAGGGCGCCCCCCCCCCTTCTCTACTGAGATCCCTTTCTCCCTAGGGAGCCCACAAGGGCTGTTAAAACACAGGCAGAAACGCAAACGCCGCCCGGGGCCACGCTTCCTCGCCCCCTCCCAGCACGAAGCGGTGGCTGCGCCACAGCGGACCGCCCCGCACGGATCTGGGCAGCGGGAGGCCGGCAGGACCCGCGGAGGGAGGCCGGGGAGGCCGCCGCAGGCTTCCCGCCGCTGCCGCCGCCTCAGCACGGCAGCCGGGCAGCGAAGGCGCGGCGCACCCCCGCACCCGCACCCGCACCCGCACGCACCAACGGACGGGGCGCAGGACCGCCGCCCCTCCGCAGCAAAAGACCCCGCGGCGACAGCGCGCACCCACCTGCCCCGCGCCGCCGGCCCGTCGACGGAGGCGGCTGGTGCTCCGGCTAACTCGTCCGGCGGGAAACAAGCCCTCCGCTTGGCGCCTTTAGCATGGCGGGGGGCAGCGGTGCGCGTGGCTCATGGCGACGCCCTGCCTGTTTCCGCCCGGGCAGGAGTGGCGTTGGCACCGGCAGGAAGCGGGGCCGCAGTCGCGGCCCGACGCCGTCTCCATGGCGACCGGCGGCGCTCCGGAGCTGCGACACTGCGGCCGGACTCAGTGAGTAACGGCCCCGGCCGCCCTCCAGCGCTCGTTCGCGGCCCGGGGCGAGCGGGAACGTCCTTTCACACCCATTTTCCCCTCAGAGATTCCGCCTCCAGGTGCGAGAAGCCACCGGGGTCCACACCATGCCCTCCCTCGGCCGCTGCGCGGGAATCCGGGCCGCCCCCTCCCCTCAGGGACCGCACCTCCGGGAGCGGGAAGGCCCGGGGCGCTCCGGGTCCTTTTTGCCTTCCCTCGTTGCAGGCCTCCCCGCGAGCTTAGCTCGGACACCGGGGCACGGCGGGCCCGCCGGGCAGTGAGGGCGCGGCTCGGGCCCGCCGGCAGCCCGGGGATCGGCTCGGGACATGGTCCGCACACGCCGCCGGGCTCCTTCTGCCCCGCTGCTGCGGGAAGCGTGTGTTTGGGGAGAAAACCGCGGGCGTGGCTCTCCTGCCTCCTCGCCGCCCTTACAAGTTGCCCCGACCCCTGTGAGCGGAATAAGACGGTGGTTTCTTTCTAGAAAACACTCGTTCTAAAGGGGAAAGAAGAACATCATCGTAATGAAAAAAAATTGAGCTCAAGAAGCAGATTTTTAATGGCGTAAAGACGTTTCCTCTTATTAAAAAAGCTTGGGTTGATGCTGTAGACTCCAGCTTTTGTAGTCTCAGTCAATCCTGGTTAGCAAAATCCCTAAATATTGGTCCAGACAAAGTCAGTTCACACTGTACCCTTAAATGTGTAGCATACTTCCTTTGACAATATTTTAATGCAATATCTTAGAATTAAAGCAACTTTTTGTTATTTTTTCATACCCTTTGAACTGTTTAAGTAGAGCAGCAGCCATGTCTGTACAGAGATTGGTGGGAAGAACTGGGAGTGTTGTTCCTGGCATATTGTTCCCATTAACCACCAGTGCAGGAAGGGTGTGGGACAATTGGATCTTACCAATATAACATGGAGAATATATTTAAAATTTAACATGGATGGTAGAGAAGCAAGAGGCTTTCTGGGTAGGTGAGAAAAGCAGTAAGTCCACAAAACTACTCAAGACCTGAGTGTCAGTCTGAATTTTTCTATCCTGGTCATCAATGTCTCTGCAAAACAGCCAGTAGGTTAGTATTTTGCCCTTTTCTGCACTTTTGTAGGTGAGGTCAAATTTGTAACGTGAGCGTCTGTAGTTGTCAAAAGGGAAAGACTTGTCTTTGCACTCGGGCAGTACATGCACGAGCCCTGGAACAGCCCAGCTCCCTCTGTCGATGTGGTGGTAACTTCTGCAGCACAAGTGTGAATAATTATAATTTCACTTAAGTCATTGAATTATAGATGAGATTCATCAAGTGTGAACTAATTTACATAGTCCCTGTTGAAACTAGACTTTACCTCTCGGGCAGAGGTTTCAATATGATCGCATGAGTTACTGTCTTCGTTTTGGCTTGTGGTCAGCCCACATGTAACGTGGAATGGCCCACAGCACTGATGTATTCCCCTCAGCCACCGATTGTGGTGACATGTGAACAAGTACTGTTGTCCTGAAGGGGGGAAAATTAGAAGGAAAATTGTAAAGGTGCAGTGATGTCTTGGAGATTGGTTACTACACCAGTGCTTTTACTGTGAATGGTTAATATCCTCTTACAGACTGGATACATTTACAATATCTGTTTTTATCCTTTATGCCCCAAATTCACAAATGTTGCATATAGATTTTTTTCCATTTTAACTTGTTATGGGATTGGTGCCTGAAGCCAGCTCGTAATGTAGTTTAAACTCAGAGTTATTTGAGAGATTGTGAGCACTTGTATCCAATAGTATTTAGTCATTCAATATAAAATTAACTATAAATATGAAGGAATTATCTCTGAAGTCAGTGGAACAATTTTGGAGGTGAAACACTGCTTCTTTTCTGTGCATGTTCAGCAGTCCTGCCAAAGTAAAAGAAAATAGGCTGGCTAATATAATGATTTGATGTTCATGGGCTGCAAAACGCATAAACTATGAAATGAAATCACTGCAGGGTTATCTGACCTTGTCTGGTATTATAAGCTTTGTGTCTCAGTTTCTTTTTCAATTTTAACCTATCCAGCTTCAGAAATCACAATGTTATGCTCACGTTAGTCTTAGCTAATCATACTCTGTCTGGTTGTAATGACTTTTGGAGCTGTTGATCAATCTCAAGCCAATTTGATAATCTTTCATCACTAGAAGTATCAAAATCAAGTTAGTTCAAGATTTGTTAAAGGGGTATGTAGGGGAGAGAGGTCAGGGCAAAACAAACTGAACTCAAACACTACCTACTGCTTTTGGCAGCTACCGGCTGGTGAATCAGCATATAGTTCAAACTAGCCGGGGGATTTGCTGCCTTTTCCCTTTGTGACAGCAAAACAGAAGTAGGTAAGTGCCAGGCAAGCGTTGGGAACTTACTGTGGAAGTCTAGGATGTGTGGAGACGGACAGTGAAGCCATGGAGGAGACCTGGGACTGTTGTCCCAGACTGGGACCCATGTCTATAAGAAACCAGGCTTCATTAGTTGCTTAAGTATCTTAAACAAATATTTATGTAAGTATGTATAGGTGCTATTCGTTTCACTGGAGCTGGATGCCTAAATACGATTAAAAGTTTTCTTCTGTTGTTTAACGTCAATTATATGTACGTGGGGTTTTAGACATTTTTGTGAGAATATTTAACGTTTTAGTAGATGCTTTGTTTAAAACTGTCACATAGTATTGTGCGCTGTTGTCACAGAAGTATAGGAAAAGAATTATTTAAGGAATTAACTGGACTACTGTGTCACACATTAATACAACAAAAGATGACTACAAATGATGGATCAGCCCCTTGTTTTATTCTTTTAAGAAACCGCTGAAATATCCAGACTTTTTTATTTTTAACTACATTTTTTACTTCTGAAAACAACTGGTATTTTTCAAAGTGTTGTTCAGAGTAGTAAAGCTTTGTTTTGTTTTGTTTTGTTTGTATTGGTTTTATATTGCTGTATATATGTACAAGAGAGTGATGCACAAGTTATATAAAAGTCAGAAGACAAGTCTTTCTAAGATTACTTAGCACCTAGAATATTCAGAATATTTGAGAAATTACAATTTTTGCAACAAATGCCTTTTTATAGTTGGAAAGGCAAAGTCAGTTAATTTAATTCCTATCTGGATGAATATGGCCCTATCTGGACAGCACTTAGGTTTGTTAACTTCTGCATACACTGTAGTGCTCTTCTTGATACAAAGCACTGCCCCTGAATTAGTCTGTTAGCTCACTTGTTTATTTAATTAATGGTTTTCTAAAAGCATAGTCTTCTCAGCTTTCTTTTTTGTCTTGCAGCTGAGAAGAAATAGGATTCATGGGAATAAATCCTGGAGAAAGCACTGGGTCACCTAGTCTGAATTTTTTGTGTATTACAGGATCATTCTGAGTCCAGTATGTTCTGTCTGAGTGTCAATATGAAAAGATGGAAAATTCCTCACTTGTGAGAAGGCTGCTTCAACAGCCAGTCGTCTTACTGTTACAGTTTGTCCCTAATTCTAAACTTTGCCTGGCTTCTGTTTCCAGCCATCAATTCTTCTTACACCTTTTGCCTTAAACTGTAGTATTTTATCATCTGATATATACCGACATAGACAATATTGATCTGTTTTTGATAAATTTAAGAGATTGAGCATGTTTAAGTCATGCACAGATAGATATTTTATTTTAAATTACTTTTGTAGTTGTTTGTTCTTCATTTTCCCAACTTTTTAATATGGCAATTATTAAGAGCAATTAATTAATGTGGCAATTAATAATACAATATTTTGCTATGGGGTCTCACTGGTACTCCTTCCAGTGTACTGTTTTCATTCTGACTGTTTAAGTCAGTACAGTGAGAAGCTTTTTTTTCACATGAAGTTTTCTCTCAGCTATCTATAGTAGACAGCTGACTCAAGAGTGGTGTAAGTGAAAATTCTGAATCCGTCTCTTGGGAACAGTTGTTTTGTCTGTGAAAGATAAAATAATTCATTCAACTTTGAACAATGTTGGACTTTTTTAAGGTAGATATTAAAAATCCTCGGAAAAATAGGATTATTTAAAATTGATTAATGGATTTTTTTTTTTAAGAGAAAGGTGCGAGAGACCTGAACATTAAGTTCTTCCAGAATTTGTTTTAGTTGGGTCAGATTTGTCACCAGTAAAAAGAAAAACAAAGTTTTGTCTCCCAGGAGATGTGGATATGATAGACTAAATGTCATAATGATGTGAACAAATGAGATGTAACATGCACTGAAAATATATGTTTTCCATTAAATTTCCACAAAAATGATTGAAAATGTCTTGGGAATTATTTAAGCAATTTACAATATTGTTTAAAAAGGTACATCTGGGCACACTGAGTACGGTCTTTTGTCGTTCATTAGCAATGTATTTAATGAGGGTTTTTTAAGTGATAGATAGTTAAGGTAACAGACAAGTGACAGATTGTTTGTCTTTAACGATTTCCCTATTTCAGGCCCATTACAAAGCAATTAGAAATCTGACAGCATTTTTACTCTGCATTACTGATCATCTAAAGTGATGAGAAATGAGAGGTGATGAATATTAATTGTATATTTTCATATAATTATCATAAATTATTACCTTGTCTAGTGTGCTGCAGGTGGAGTAAAATCAATGGATGAAAATTCAGTCAAATATGATAATTTGAAAGATTTCATGACTTAGTTTTTGTCTTTAAAGTGCAGTGTCAATCAGTCTAAACCAGGCATACATTAACCGAGGGAAAGACAGAGATACTCACACCTTTCCTCGCTTTGCTAACACTGATCAGCGTGGCATTTACTCTTGTGCCCTGTGACAATTTATTTCTCTCTTTTGTAGCCTGCCACATTTACACTGGAGTTATATCTATTCCTGTCCAATGTTTTTCCATAAATATTTATTTAATGTTTGAGCATTAAAACAGTATTAAAAGCCATGCACTTGGCTGAACAGAGAACCAGCTATTCTCATCTTTTTTCACCCACTTGGTGGACATGCATTGTAACCTAGCCCTTCTTTGCATTGTGCTTCTATTCTCAGAGGACCTCAGCCTCTACCAAAAATGAGGAGTGTTCATATGACCTGTTTGTTTAAAGTATGGGCCTTTATTAGGTTACAGAATCTTACTTGATTCCATACTTTAATTAATAATTTTCATGACACTCATATCATTGGTCTTGAAAGTTCAAGGGATCTCATCAGTTCCTTTTCAGACAAGGAGAAAGGAGCCACAAAGATTGAAGTGTCAAAGTAAAAGTGAATTTTGGTGTCCTGTTTTGGAATATGAAACTCCTGTAATTTACAGTACTTACCTTTATAACGCATCTCCTATGTTCAGAGCAAACTTCATTTACAGTTAGTGGAAAAACTACAAAAACAGATCACAGATGCTCCAATTCAGGTATCTAGAAAACGTGGCTAGTGTTTGTGTTTTTCCTGGGAAATTGTGGTTGATATGACTTATTCGATATCACTTTAGAATTTTAAGACAAAGACAAGAATGATATCCAATTTGTCTGGGCAGCAGACCTTACCCATAAGACAATTCCTTCTTTTCCTGCATTTCCCTGCACGTTTCTGGCTCAGTGAAGTGAGTGAATTGGAGGAATCATAAAAACAAATTATGTGTCACTAAGTCTATCAGAATCCATGTATTTAAAGTCAAAAACTGCATGTGCAAATTTATATTTTTATCTTGATTTTAAATGTTTGACTTTTCAAACTTGATAATTTAAACAAACTGCATTTGAAAAATCACATTATTAACATGATATTTTAGCTTCAAAATTGCTAAGTAAGAAAGAACGGAGAATGGAGTGTTTTCTCATAGGGGCAAACCTCACAACAAGCTACTGTCTGAATTTGGTTTCTTCTGTGAGGATTAAAAGCAGCCAAGCAGGGTTAAACGCATACGTAGCCTTCTACGTCTGGTAGTGGCCGGTGATGGAACGAAAAGCGGACAAGAAACAGCACTAGTGTAGAGGAATCCTTCAGGTGTTAAATCCTCTGAGTTGTGAATTTTTCCTATATGTATTAAATTATTCCCTGTGTCAACAACAGGTAGTTACTAGCACACTGTTGTTTGAAATTAAGGGTCTCATTCCTCAATAAACTAACATTACTTGGTTAGGCTTTGTCAGTGTGGTGTATTCTAATCCTCGTCATACTGGGATTTCCTTTGAGACACTGTCATACTGCAAAAGGCCTCATTGCCACACTGATTGCCTGTGAATGAAAAAGGTAGTGTGAGGAGGCTAGTACCAGCATGTCCCTGCTGCTGAGGCCTCACAGTCATTTTAATGAGTCTTATCTATGCTGTCTGGAGTCGAGGTCCAACTCTGTTTAAATTACACATACTTAAAAATCAACTTGTTTTTTTTTCCCAGTTGTATGCCAGTACTTTATGTAGTAACTGTTTTCATATGATGTAATTTCAATCCCAGTTTTGTCATGTAGGCTCAGTAGAATTAATGAAGAATTGCATTATGCTCTGTGAGATTATACGAAAGGAGTACTTCTCGGTGATACACATTGTTCTCAATATCAGTATGGAAGTGGGAGAAGAGAGGAGAGGAGAGGAGTGCCGTTTTATGGCTTTCCTTTTTTCATATCTGTCATAGAACACAGAACAGTTTTAATACCCATCCACTCTCTCTGTATTAAAATTCTCATTATGCCTGGTTTGCAGGTGGATTTTTCAAACAAAAGACCCTCTTTTCTCCTTGTCCCTCTTGTATGTATGTTCACATTCTGCATAGTCACATGCTGCTAACCATGTATATAAAGCCACATGTTATGTCATATTTCTACTTTTTAAAATTCCTGTAATGAAAGGACTGAATAAGACCCCTTTTGTTGATATACCTTGATTTTATTCTGATACACTTAAACCAAATATTCAGATGTTTAAGAGCCCTTGCCAGGAACAGGCGTGTTTAATGTCACATTGGTTACTTGCTAATGCAAACTGCAATATACACAAAGGCAATGGAGCAACAACTGTGCTGTCTATAAAGCTTGCAAATGTGACAGATCGACAGTATTTCACAGTTTATGTTAAAACTTCTTGAGAAGGGTAATTATAAATTGAAATATTTAGTTCTGGTATTTAGATTATTCATTTTATTTTAATTGGCTTTTTCTGAGATAATCTGATAGGTTTCCACGTTTGTTGAAGAAAAGCACTGAGGTAATTGGCTTTTTGCTTATTTTCTTTAGAGATATAGGTTATAATTTATCATACTTTTGATTAAGATTTTTCCATTATGTGGATTCTTTTAAAGGATTCCAAGTGTGGTGACAAGTAGTAAAATGCCTTTTAGTGTTACAGGAAAGAATATAGTTGCTGTACCTCCAATACCGTTTCATTATATATTCCTATATTACATAGATTTTTCCATCTTAGCTTAAGCAAAACTCCTGTTGTCTCTTCAGTTTGAACTGAAAGGTGTAGTTTGATGATACAGCTATGCTGATCTAAGGATCAGTTGCCACTGAAAGTGGTAAAATTCTTCTGCCATTCCTTTTTCACCTACTTCATCATGTACTCTTGCTACTCTTGCGTCAGCATTGCCATTCGTGTGACCACACAGTGAAATAATTCATGGAGATAAATGAGCAAAAAGCTAATTCTGTCAAAAATTTTAGAATTTTCTTTTGATTTAGCTCCATTTAACAGATTTGTCATGTGTCAGTGACAGCACAGAGAAGGTGGCTGGAGAACTTGTCCAGGACAAGGGGAAGAGATGGAAAAGGGGAGCAAGTCTTCCCATTTTGATGTCACCTAGCCATTAGATCATATTACTTCATCATCAAATTGCATTCTGAGTTGGACTAAGTAAAATTTATAACAGTAAGCACATGGTACATAAAGCTGTTTCGAGATTACACATATCACCAATGAACATTTGAAGGTTAAGATATGTGAAAGGGGAATAGGACTCAGTCACAGAAGATCAATCCAGTCAAACGGAAGTAAATGTTACTGAATAAAATTTGCATTTCTTTCTGATTTTTGTAACTGGTACCAAGATTCATCTAGTTTAACATTAAAATTATGTTTCAGCAATATAGTTGGCTTTTTTTAGCTCATAGAATTACTCGGTTCTACTTTATTACCTTATTGTTACCTTACTGTTGATTTCGGGGGGCGGATAGTTGTCCGTTGATATATCAGGCAAGTTCAGGGCCCGTTGTACTAAACTCTATCCAGACATTTCATTTAAAAAAATCCTATCAACAAGAAAATAACTAAATCTATTTAACAAAAGATCTAGAAGAAAGAGTAATTCGAGAAATTTGGAGGGCAGTGAAACAGCAACCTGTTTTGCGTAACTAGTCAAATGGATCAGTTTGTACATTAAAAGGTTTTGTAGCTGTTTTCGATGAATGGAATGTTTAAAATTGGTCATGGTGATTTATACAACGTGGTGGTATGTCTGCATTTTGTGGACTGTGAAAATAATAATATATACTTCAAACGCAAACATTTGTTTAAGAAATGGACAACAGGGCTTCAGTCCTGCAGAGAAGCATATATACTTCTGTTTGCACTGAAGCAATGGACACGTTGACGTGCTGTATATTGAACAACTATGCAAGTATTTGCAGGAATTGGCTCTTAAACTGTAAAGACCAGCTTCAGATTTGCTTTAGCGTTTACTGCTACTTTTGGTTTGACTGGTAACTGTGATTGCTAAGCTGTTATAGGTATCAACCCATAAATGCTTGTGTCTGAAAAATAGTACAGCTGACTGTGTAAGTTGTACATTGTTTCTTTTAACTAAAATAAAACATGTATTCAAACGTTGATCTTCATGCAATATTAAAGCAAGCACTAACTTTCAAGAGTTTACTTCGTAAGATTTGTCAGCAAATCTTTTACAGTAACACCATGAAAGTTTCCTTCTCACAAGGAACTTGCTCATCAGATGGCAGATCTCATGCACAGAAGAATATAATTTAAGGGTTTCTCAACTGACCAGTCTGTGTCAAGCAATTGTAAGTAAAATATTAGACTGTATATATGTTCAAAAGCCAGTGATCTATTTTAGGGTTATGTAAATTCTGACCTGGATTCAGGTCATGTTATCTGAAGGTCTATCACATACTTGTTTTCCCCTAAAATAAAAAATGGAACCCTTTCTGTTAAAAGGAATAAAACAATTACAAAGCTCCTGAGTTCTTGGTGATGTCTTTGTAGAAACAACTTCCGAAACACAGTAGTTGTTCCATTTTAATAGGGGTAGAGGAGATACGGGGCAGGAGGGAGAAGACAAGAAGAGAAGAGATGTTTTTATTGAAAATCTCTATGACTTGATTTCAGGTGTTTCTGATTTGGTTGTATATAATCAGATTAGTCTAAGTCCACAGAGAATGTCTCTTTTTCTTTTTATAGCCTCCAAATTTCCCTTTCAATTCCAAATATTTGCTTGCTATGCCGGAAAGGAGAAAAAAAGTGCAAAGTATACATGCACCCAAATGAAACTGTGTCTGAACCTCACCATGTTCTCAAAAGCTGTAGAGAAAATTATGATGCAATATAGGTTCAATTTTCTAATAGTGATTTAATCATGAATCTTAACAACTAACAAAAATCTTATGCTTTCATTTTAGTTACAATCTTTTGTACTTCTAAACAGGAAGTGGCAAACAACAGAAGTCTAGTAAATGCTCAGGAAAAATGCCATATGGCATGTGCATCATCACAAAAATACGATCAGCTCTAAACTTTGCAAATGTCTTCATGCCACATGGATGCACAACCTACACTAGCAAAAAATGTGGGAGTAAAGCCGTGGCCACTTTTCACTCATGTCATTTGTCAAAGATGCTTAATTTGCTGCTATGTGATAAAATTGTAAAAATAAAAAAATATAATTGAGTAAATATTTTGTTAGCATCAGTCTCAGACTAAAGATGAAGTAAAACAGTTAAAATATTATTTTCCTTATATAGTATACTCTCAGTTTCACTCAAGTAAGGGAAAAAGTATCTCAAAACCCTACAGATATGTTGATTTTCAACTTTCGTCTTTATTTAAAATTTTAGTTCTTTTTAGTTCTTTCAGTGTTTGTGAATCCTTTATTCTTGGATCCATCCACAGCTGACTTAGTGGTCCTGGAATCTGTAAATTATTTTCTTTGTCTTCTCGCGTATCCTCAGCTCTTTAGAGACCCGTTCTTCTTCTTTGGTCAGATGGCAAACTGGAACGCTGAGTCATGGTGTTAATAATTGATTTCAGTCAGCAGAGTTGAAGACATTTTTGTAGCAAAGAAAGTGTAAGAATGATTAGAAATGACAAGATACTGCATGTATTTATTGAAGGAAAGAGATCCCATTGTGTCCTGAAAGCCCTTGCCAGAGCGCGGTGGGGCCCGCTGCTCCCTGTGGGTCAGGGAGCCAGGTCCGGGCCTGCCAGGCCGCGGGCAGGAGCTTTGCCAGGCAAGGCCCAGCTGGGGTGGCAGCCAGGACAGCCAGAGCCCCGGTCACCAGGCAAGCCCGGGGTGACGAGGCGGGGGCCGAGGTCGAGGCAGGCACACAAGTCAGTGAGCCAGGGTCAGGATCAGGTCTGGTGACAGGGTCGGACACAGGCGGTGGTCGCCAGGCCAAGCCAAGAAGTCAGGCTGCGGCTGGGGCCTGGGTGCAGATCAGCAGGGCCCGTGGTCGGGCACAGGTGGGAGCATGGCTGCCGGGCGGGTGGGGCTGCCCCTCAGGCAAGGCTGAGCGCTAGAGCTTCGGCTTAAATGCAGCTCCCACAGAAGGGGGCCAGCCTTGGCTGAGGCTGCCCTGCAGAGCTGTCTGGCAGCTCCCTATGGTCACCAGAGGGAAGGAGGAGCAGCCCTCATCTGCGCCATCTCTAAGCTGGCCTTGAGCCCAGCGGTCAAATCCCCAGGAGGGGGATGCAATCAGGGCCCTTACAGCCGTTTAAGATCCCAAGGTGCTGCTTTTCTCTTCTTCGCAGAGGAGCACGGGAGCAGGTGGTAGCCACTTTAACTGGGCAACTATAAGTAACACTTAAGTTTCAAACTTTTACAGGTTTTTATTTAACTTGTTATCTATCTAACTAGTAAAACTGTGCTATCATGACTCAGTTATCAGTTTCTTTGTGAGCACTTATTTTGGTCAAAGAAATGTATGTTCTCATTTTTCACACTGATTTCCATAGTGTGGCAGTTTCATTCCCCAGGCATTGAGTAGGTTTTGTCCATGGCAGGCACTGAAAGAAAATCCCATTCCTCTAGCACTTGGGGTGAGACAGAAGAGGTGTTATTGGGTGCTGTCTGGTTTGTTGGCTAAGTAAGATGAGAAAGTAAATGCTGTCAGATTATTGTGCTATCCGAAAAGGATTGTTTAAATGTTTTCTTCTGCATTAGGCACCAGTTGCCTAACTGAGCAGTATAGTTTTTTTTCTTCGCTTTGGGGTAGTGATGAAAAATCTTTCATGGCCAGAGGTCTGTGGGTTGCCAGGGTAGGGGGA
The DNA here is from genome assembly GCF_034619465.1 of Leptosomus discolor. Classification (NCBI taxonomy): domain Eukaryota; kingdom Metazoa; phylum Chordata; class Aves; order Leptosomiformes; family Leptosomidae; genus Leptosomus; species Leptosomus discolor. The sequence continues at coordinate 19,176,029 of NC_141402.1, read as the reverse complement.
AGTGACAGAGAAAGGAGAAGCAGTTTCTTTCTATTCATCGACTGAGAGATCCAGGATAAAATTTTCATTCAAGCCTTTGGCAAAATTCCCAACAATTTTAGTGGGACATGAGTTTCACACACAGCCTGTACTTATTAGTTTAGTTTATTACTTAGGGTGTACTCATTTAGAATGGATTGTAGTTTTGTGATAGACTGTAATTTGGAAGAGCATTAGAAGAAAAGGAGAAGATTTGTCTTTCTTAATAAGAGGAAAATGAGCATTGCTTTTTCTTTCCAATTGCTGAGAGCTGAGAACAGTTTAGTTTACTTGGCAGGTGTGAGGTTTGCAGCATTATCTGTTGAAGAAGGTCCTTCCCAAAGTGATACAGATTATGTGTAAAGCTGCCCTTTGTTAGGTGAGTTATCGTGAAGGCAGCTTACTAAACTATTAGGCTTTGGTTTTTATCATGTAAATAATGTATACTGTGGGTTTCCTCCGTAATAAAATTAAACTTAGAATTTTCACTAGTCGTGATGATGTTAATGCAGGCCTATACCAGAAAATGTTTCAGGGCCATAATACATGAAACATCATGTTCTCATCTATCAATATGAAGATGTATTAATATGGTTATCTGGAGCATACATGCATGTAGTGCAGCAATAACATAAGTGCAAACAGATATGAAACATGTATGATGGCTGGAGAAAAATACTTTAACAATGCAAACAAATAGTGAATAAATATAAGATTAGCCTAACCCCTCCATTGTGGTTAAGATCTGATATTGCTGTTATTTTAATTTTTAAGACCTTTGGTAGATAAATAAAATGCCTTCACCATGCAGTTAATGCTTTTCTTGAGAAAGCCAACATGAAGGGCAAGTACAAAAATAAAAATAATAAGGTAAATTTAAATATGTAAATTTATATAGGAGAATATTAAAATAAATCACTATATCTTTTGAACAACTACTGAAAAAAAATAAAACAAAGGATACATGCTTGTCAAATATGCAGTATAAATAAATAATTTAGGTGAAAATGGATGACTAGATATAACAAAGAGACGACCAAATAATGAAGGGCTAAAGGGTGGTTGTTACATCTGATGTACTTCATTGTATATTGTAAGTAATTGCTATCCATAAAAAATTCCATGGCTTCTGTATAAGAAAAAGACAATTTGACAGGCAACACTAGTAGGAAGCGACAGCAAGTACAAATCCTTGGCAACTGTCATTATCCTGCTGTTGAATTCGCATCCAAAACTGTGTGATAACTTTGACCTGTATAGCTGTTACTGAACCAACGTCTGTTACAGTAACTATATTTTCATTTATGGAAAAAAAATATTATCCGTGTGCAGATTTATGTCTTAGAAAACTGTATGGACTATTTACTTCTCTTTAGTATACTGTTGTTTTCTATTTAAAGAATAATACAAAGAAATATGCTTTAGTTAGACAATAACGAATAATTAGAAAATCGCACTAGAGCAATAGAATATAAATTTTTATCTGATGTAGCTAAACAATTTCAGCATATAGAACTAACTGAAAGTAAAAGTTACTTTTGTAATAATTACAAAAATACTTCAGTGCTTTGGCCATGAATAAACAGCATTGTTTTTAAATGGGAAAAAAAGTTGTTAGAGCTCTTTTTTGTTTTTTGGTTGTGGTTTTTTTTTTTTTTTTTGTTAGAGCTCTTTTTGGGGTTTGTTTTTTCATTTCTTTTCCCGTTTAAATTTCTGGTTTTAAAATCTTTTCTCTCTGTATCTCTGTCTGGGCATCTTTACTTGTGCCTTAAAATTAGGATCATAACATCTTGCTGTTAGCAGCTAGCAAAATTTACCATTGACTAAGAAGAAATTTTACTTTATTACAGAGTACCAAGCTGTTTTCCCTGACTAGTGAATGCTGTTTCAAATTGACTCTTTTATGAGGTTTCCACATATTATGACTTTCATTTTATGGCGTTTAATCTTCAGAAGGATGGGCACCATCCATAGGGTTACGTCTAAATTTGAGTTTTCTCAAAGTATAAAACAGGTCAGCAGTGCAAGAGTAAGATTACTCTTGGTAATTGCGTGCTTGCATTTTCTGTTTGGAACCACCTCAGTTGAGGAACTGGAATGCATGCGCCCAAGTACCCTAAGGTTTACATACAGTGTGTGTATAAATAGTTGTTAGGATGGTGGGAAATTTTAAGAAAAAGCTGGATAAGGACTGGGGAACAATAATAGTGGTAGTCCTGTAGGTATTTTCCTTATATAGTGTAATTTAGTGACAGGAGGTTTCATAGGTACTACGTATTGCTGAAAAGTAGTAGCCCTTTGCTACAGCAGACTGCTTACATAATGGTGTACTTGTTATGTAAAGAAGATAACTCCTAGTTGATACTAGCAGTACTGTTAATATTTCATCAAAATAGTTCATGAGTAGTAAGTAAGGGCGTTAACTGCTAAAGATGGAAGTTATCTACAGAATAAATAACAGTAACTAATAGGTTTTTATTGTATAAAGAATTTTTTTCTGGGTTTGTAGTCATTTTCTGCTCTTGAAGTGGGTAACAAAATGGCCTTTTAAGAAAAAGAGTATTTACAAAAAATAATGTCCTCTTGCTCTCACTAGTCAGAATTCAAAACACAGAATAATCTGTTCAGCCTTGTAATTCTAAAAAGAGTTGTCTGATTGAACCCCAATATTTAGTATTCCTGTGATGGTATATTAGTTTAAGGATTTCCTAGGTAAACTTACTGCAATCCATGTGGAAAAATTTTGAAGTTCACATTTGTTGTGACATCATTTTTATAATTTATAATGGGAATATTCTAACACTTAAGCATTATTTGAATATGAAAGAAGAATGAGGCCTTGATCTCATCCAATTCCTTTCTTGCTTCTTGATCTTTGATACTGCTGTTGGCACAGTTATACTAGTGCTGATTTGGATCTTCCAAAGACTGAATAAAATTAGATTGCGTGATCTGCATGTGGGTGAATCTTCATTCCAATTAAACTTTTGGCCTATGGTATAAACTAGTTAATAGTAGCCTCAAATTGAAAGTTGGAGGCTTTTGTTCTCATTATTTTTAAGGCTTTTATGTAAATAAAATCCCTTTTTATTAGCTTTTTGAGGTAATTTAATGTTAATTTTGTATGAAGGCTAGCACAGACTCTGCTAATGCAGTGTACTATAGCTGAGATACCTACTGGACTTCACCATAATCCTGTCCCAGAGTACTTTAAACAATTCCCATTCTGATCCTCACTTGTGCAATTATTAATTGAGCAGAATTCTGAAATAATTTCATAGTTTGCAGAAATAAGAAGCAGGGTGAAACTATTAATACAGTTTCATAAAGTGTTTTCCAACTTTAAGTTGTAGGCTTTTCGGAACTCCTTACAGTCAATCATTACGAATTTAAAGTAGTTTAAAGACCAGAGCAAAAAGAGAAAATTTTAACTGTATTTGTCATATTTTTGTTTTAGCAATGTCTCTCTCCCTATGCAAAGATGGCTGTGAAAAATATGGAAGGGAAGCAAAACTCTAGACAAACTTCTATTTGCCCATAACATCTGCCTGCAATCAGCGTTGGTATCGAGAAGGTCAAGACTTCAGGATTGTTCTACACATCAAACAAAATCAGTTCAGAGCTGTGATGGAGTATCAGACATATAGACAGCTACAAATCAAGAGGTACAGACAATTTCTCTCTTATATCAGCATCCAAGAGAAACAGAGCTGAAAGTGTTCTCACAGGTCAACTAAGGTAATCAAAGCTCTTCTGTTGCTTTTAATCATGACTGCTGCAGTTCAGTCACCTTGTAATGATGATTCAGTTGATATTCGAAGACAGACCTTGCTAATTTTTATTAAGATTTCTTGACCTAACAGTTTCACAGAGTATATATCCTTTTTAAAACCATATTGATTTCATCAAACATTTCTAAAAGACAAATAAAATCACAATAAACCAGGCATCCCAGTTTGCTTTACAAATTTTTAATAGATTTGACAATAGATAGTTAATATCCATCAAGTTGACTCTCTGTAAAGAAGAATGTGATTCTCCATAATTATTCCAAAATGAAATGATTCTGTCTGACTGCAAAATCCAAGAGAACAATTGAATTTTTCAGTGTACCATAAAGGTGACTAAAGTGAAGACCTGGTGAACAAAAGTGTATTTTAGTGTGTTTATTTAGATCTCCTCATCAAAAGCCTTTTGTTGTTAGTGTCTTCTGTTTTGAGTAGGTAAACTGTTGTAAACCGAGACAAACCTAGATGATTATAGTTATCATGGTGTCCCCTCATTTGTGTGCAGATATGACCTCAAATAGGATACAAACTGCTCTAAACTTCTTTTTTGTAAATATTTTCTGAAAGTGCCTTATCCAAACCTTTAAAGTATTTATAATTGCTAATTTGGTATGATAACACATATTTTAATATACTTGTTTCCTGGTGTATGAAAGTTTTAAACTGTAAAACCAAAAACCAAAAAAGAAAACATACAGTTACTTTTTAAGGAGGGGGGCATATTCTGGCTTTCTTATTTATATGGCTTAGTACTAAGTAGCTATGCTAATTCAATAGCGTGACTTGCTTTAGAAATGATAAAAAGAAGACAAAAAAGCTGGGATTCTTATGTGGTCATTTTGTCATTTAAGAAATGTGGAAACTGTAAAACGTGAGATTAGCTACGTGCTGTTGTGGTTTAGGTGAAGTATCAGTTCAGTGCTAACTGAAAAATTTCGAAGGTTTTTCATGGGAGAGTAATTCAAATCTTAGGTCTTAAACCAGTTCTGTATGGGAACCTCTTGCTGCAGACTAGGATGGAGACTGTGTGTCACAAATGCTCTTGCTAAAGTGTGACATTTTGTTATAGATTCCCTTCTTATTTTTTTCTTTTTTTACAAACAGTCTTACTGTGGTATTATTCAGCAATTGTTTGTGGTATGAGCATTTTTAAATAGTATTATGATTTTTTAATTGAATATTAGTTTATTTAATTTTATTCTGGCAGCTGCATTGAATATATTTTGCTATCTGGGCAACAGAAACAATTAACAATAAGCCCCACTCTGCAGTCACTCTACAGGCATAATTGCTGTCAATTTGATTGAAATTTTGCCTGAGAAGACTGTCATCAGTTCTCACTTTTTAAACTAGAAGCAATAACCTACCTAGTATGCACTGAAAGCATTCGTTAATGACAAGTTTTCTCAGAATCAACTATTTTTTTTTCTGTATTTATTTGTGCTGATAGATTTTGAAAACTACTTTTTAAATTGTGATTTATTTTCTTGTGAAATCTCAAGATGTTTAATAAAAGGACTGCATACTGCAATTAAGCTACTACTTTCCAAATTTCTAGAAGTTCTGAATAAACTCAGTTTGGGATACATTAAGTCTATTTTGCTTATAACAGTGCAATTTCTCTGTATTTTCTGTATTTGTAACATAGGTTGTGTGAACTAAATTCTTAGTGAGTTTAGTTTTGTGATGAATTTTAATTGTGTGAATTAAAACATTCAGTTTGTCTTTTCACACAATTATTATAAAAGTCCTAAAAAAAAGTAGGAAAAAAAAAAAGACAAGACATATCTTGGATTGTTTTCTTTAATATCCTAAACTGGATTTATTTCAGCAGCATTAACTGCGCTCTCTGTTTCAAAACTCTGGCATGTCCAGAGGGCGTTTGAAGTATCCAAAGTTATTAAACTGCAGCCAAGTGTAATCAAAGTCATAGCTTACAAAAATGGCACAAGAAGATCTTTGCTAAAGTTTCTGTGTCCTTAATTAAGCCAGTAACGTCTAATAGAAGTTTTCTTGCGTGCATGAAGTTTGTCTGTAACTTTTGCTTCAAACCCTGATGTAAATCCTTTTTTCTTTTAAAATAAGCTTATATGAAACCTTTATTCATATGTACACTATTCCTAAAGTGTGACTTGTTAAAAATTCTAATAAACACCGAGTGAAATAAGTTACAGAATAACGTACCATACTATTTGATTTGGCATTAAAAGGCAAGAGGATAATACTTTTAAACCAATCTTTTTAAGGTTATGTGTTTTTCTCAGCCTATGATTTCTAATAATAATCAGTAAAATACTAAATGACTTGTGGTGCAGTTGCTATGATTGGTAAATCAGTTGAGAGAGGATTTTTTATTTTTTCTGACTAAATATTGATTATAAAATAAATATGTTTATAATCAGTATTCCTTACCTCTTGCATTCATTTAGCTGCTGGAGGACTGCTCTGAAAAGCTGAATCTGAACATGGCTGCACGATGAGTGTTCTTGGCAGACGGCACTGAAGCACTAGAACCTAAAGACATACCCCATGATGCCGATGTTTATATTTCAACTGGAGAGACCTTTTTATATCCATTCAAAAAAATAAAAGGTGAAAAAAACAAACCCAAATCCGAGAACCCCTAGCAAATGGCTTAAGGGGTGCAATTAAAAATTATTTTCATCCTGTCTTTTTGCATGGTTTAACAAAACTAATGTTTACTCATTTACAGCTCAGTAAGAGGATAATGTGCTTAATGAAAGAAAAATCTACTGACAGCCACGTTTATTGCCCTTCATTAGCATTGGTACTTAATTTAATATAGATCTGAATAGACATTAGGGAGCCTGCAGGAGGTTAAATGGTGAAAATGTAAAGAGATTATTGAATTTACTGTTTAGTTTCAGTGACATCAAACAGACATAATTAATTAGTCTTATTCCACTAGCAAAAATAATCCACAATGTAGGATTGGATTAATTAATGTAATTGTTTAAAAATTTTGGAAAGTTTTATACAGCAGTATGGAATATCTGCTTTACTGTGCTTTACTAATTTTAGATTTTTTCTTCTCATTCCTTTACCAATCTTGTAATTATTTTTTTTCTTACAAGGAAGGAAATCTGTTTCTGAATCCTTTAAAGTTTAAACATGAATGTGTTTCTCTCAGTCATATTTTACATTGTGAGATTTCTGCAGCAAATTTGTCATAACATTAGCTTAAGTAGGGTTCAGTATCAAATTCAAGATACCAATTGGGTATTTTATTAAACTATTAATGTAAACCGATAAAGAACTTTTAATTGATATAAGCTAATGTATTATAAAAAGCAAAATTATTATTAGGATAGTGTCTGTGTAGGTAGGAATTTACAATTCCAGTGTGCAATTCCAATGAGAAATGCAAATAAGATAAATTGTTTAACATTATTTGAAACATTCCAATTTGTATAATCTTTTAATAGTAAAATGTATGATACATTTTTTAAAAATATAGGGATACTAAAGAAGAAAAACAAAAGACAAATCATTCAACTAGTAGGTGTATTTTATATATATGTTGTATGTAATTTTTATATATATTTCCTTCCATTTTTGGGCTTTTTTTTTTTTCTTATGTGCTTTCTTTAGAAACAAACCTTTGGTTTTGTTTTTCTACATAGTTTTTAAATAGCATTTTTTATCTTTGGAAGTATTGGGAGACATACTTTAGTGTTAAATCTTTCATTCTGAATTTCAAAATGTCTGAACAGTCTTCCACTAACTCTTCTATACATTGATATTGCTTAGTACAAATACATTTCAAGAAGATATCTATGTAGTACTCATTACTGGCTATTTGCCTAAGAAAATGACTACTACATAGCTCTATAAACCTCAAAATCTAATATTAATTAGTAGAACCTTTATGATGTATTAAAGTAATGTAATTCAAGTTATGTTTACATATTCGTGGGCGTATGAATGAAGGAAACTTGTGTTAGTAAGCCTATGTCTTACATAATTAGTTTTATATTTAGTAAGCTGTTGTTGATGGCATAAAAATTATTCTGAGTATGATACAGGTGATCCATTCACTAGAATGGCTACAATGAATGGCCTATGTATTCAGTACAAGGCACAAATCTTTGTATTTATTCTTGCAAAAGTGTACGATAAAACTGCTATTTGTACTGCATGAATCATTGAAACAATCCTATTACTGCAGTATTTTTATATATAATTTATTACAAGCTCTTCACTGGTACTCGTATTTTCTTCATGCATATGACTCGAGTGTTATGATAGATTTTCAAATTCATTAAGCAAGTCTTTTTTTCTTTCTCTCATTTTCCTCTTGCAAGCCAAGTTCAAAACAAAAACTTCTGTGCTTTGTCTGCATATCTTTGGCTGTGTTTCATTGTGACATGCACTGCTGTTCTTTTAGCACCAAAATGTTGGCACACATTACTGAAAATTTCACACCATCTCTTGCTGGATCAGCAAGCTTAACCTACCAAAATCTGGTGTTGTTGAGTGGTTTTTTGACTGATAATCAATCTTTTTGCTGCTCGACAGTTGTTGCTGGGACACAGACTAGAGCAGGTGGCAGATGTGCCTTGTCTTTTGAGAAAAGAAAGAGTAGGTGAGCTTGGGCACAGAGTAACATATTGTGTGTCCATTAAAAGGGTAAGTATAACAGGGAAAAGTCACTGCTATAAGTAGAAAAGCCACCAATACCAGAAAATAGGCCTTTTTACACCCCTGTTTACAAGTTTAGTAGAACTGGGAAATGACAGTTAATAGTATAGAATTCACTGTGCTCAAAAACTGATGTTAAAAACATTTATAAATTCTTTGTATAACATTCCATAGTACTTTTTTTGCCTATTTTTTAATTTTTACATAGCATGAATGACAATGTACATGTTTTAAAAAAGCTACAATATATTGAAGGTAGGTTTTAGAGAGGTATAAAGATATAGACAGTACGTATTTTATATTTTCTTTCTCTAGCCCACAACTGGGCAGAGAGCATAGAGTGGTATGACTTGTCATTATAAACATACTGACTGCTGCATTTGAGTCCTTAACGCCTAGATAACAAGGTCAAATGTCAGTAGCAAATCTTTTTTGCATGGGAATGGAAGATCAGTGATATACTGTAAAGCCATAACTCTGCAAATATGTACAAGTGACCTCATGGAAATTAGAGAGCCTTTTACATATGTAGTTACACATAAATATCTACAAGATTAGCACCTTTGTGGAAATCTGTATTTCAAGTACTACATAAATCACAAAGTCCGTCAGAATTGTATCATCTTGCATATACTTTCGTTGCTTCAAGTGGTATAAATACCTCGATAAAATATAATTCCCAGTGATGTTAATGTCTTGGTTTATTTGGATTTATTCACCTTCTCGTCTTTCTGACATACTAAATTTAAATTGGGATTTGGATTAAGTGAATAAGGATTCAAACAAATTGACAAATTGCATGATCTGGGATAAAAATTGAAAGCCTTTTATTCTCTTAATTTAATTCAGTGTTTATAATAAATACATGTGACATATCAGTTATAAGGTGCCATTCCAACAGAAGTCTAGTAGACAAAAACATATCAAGTCTCAAGCATTTAAAACATATTTTTGGTGGACTATTGTGGGACTAGTGTGTTGCAGAACTATGCCAAAGAGTTAATGCTCTGTAGTATGTTGTTCTTCCATGTAATTTGGTGATGGTCGATGGTCATATTTACTTCATTGCTCATTGGAAATGTATGAGATACCACATACTTCAGTGTTTGTTTGCAGACACATATATTTAGCAGTTACTGAATTTCAAAATATATTGGATGTTCTTATTTATTCTTTTTAACACCTCATAATTCTCCTGTCAGCTTTTATTGTATCCCCACACCTCTTTGCAGTTGAGTTTCAGGTGTCTCCAGGGTACTGCTTCATTTTTTCTTCATTAGTTACCAGTTTCTTAAACTGGTACTAATTTCTTTGTTCAATTTAATTCCAGTGACATTAGCAACCTTGCCTTATAAAATAATTAATTGGCTATTACTCCTTCATAAAAAGTTTGTGCATTTTATCAGTCATGCTATTGTGGAAAACATGGCTTCTTCTAAACTCCATCTTCCATTCAGTAGTTTTTCAGTTTCTGTGTTTGCCATTTACCTTGATCTGGCTTCAGAGTTACTAAGTTGGAGACAAAGGAGCTTTGGCTGATCAGTCAGTTGTGGGCTTAGACTGCAATCCAAACCCAATTATGCTCAGGTCTAATTCACTGTACTGCTGAGAGCAGCATCAGTGATTTCTGCAGAGTAGTGAAGCTAAGCATTTATACAGATATATGACTGACTACTTACTAGAGCTCCACTGACTATAATGGCAACCAAGATGTCTAGCTCACATACAGAGAATTTACAAGTAGACACCTAATTTAGCTGTGTTGATCTTAAACTGAATCACTTCCTAAAGACAGCATTTTGGCCAAGATGCTGCTGTTGATTTGCCATGTTTGCATATTTTTGGTAAGTCATACCAACAAGGATTCCTTGCATGGAGCATGGTCCACTTTGCTGGTCACATAGGTGCTCCTTCTAATTAATACATCTTATTACCTGGGTACAGTGAATTGTTTATGACCTACCTCCAGCTCTCATTCTGTGGATCACTATAGTAAAAGAACACTAGATAACGAAACAATTAGTGTATAAATGTTCGCTTTCTTAACTACCTAGCCAAAATGTCTGTACTCTTGCATTCAGTTATGTTTGTAGGCTGTATATGTTTCCAATACTATGTGTTAAAAGGAAAACTAAAAATAATGAATAAGATTTTATGTCTTTTATTAATGCACTGTGACAAGGAGGCCGTGAGAAAAAGTAATGCATGTTTAATGTTCTTGATGCTGCATTTCAGGTCTGTATTTAAATGAAGAGATAAAGATTTTCTTGTTTAATAACATTTAGATGTCATGTGAGCTACAAAACAAAATAATTTACCAAGTCAGGTGCCAATTGACAAGAATGTGTGTGAATATATTTAAAATAGGACATCTTTTCTACAAGGAGTATGTGTCAGTGAAATGATGGATTCTTACTATTCTAACTATTGACTGGTTTGGAAATGTTTCAATTCCAAGCGGCATTCTAAATAATACAGGGCTTTTTCTCATCAACACATAAAAATGAAAGTTGTCACATTTTGTTTTTCAGAAAAAATGCATCTGTTCTATGAACTTGAACTTAGTACATTTTATTGCAAATTTTCCTGTAATTACTGTATTATATGTTATTATTTCAGTGCATTTGTACTGGAATTTTGATCTGAAAAAGGAATACACTATAACAAATATTCATAAAATATGCAGAAATACATATCTCATCATATATTATGAACTTATCCATCTTATAAAATAGGTTGAAGATCTCAAGATATACAACAGAAAGTTGTTTTAAGCTGTAGAATCATCATATATCAAAATAGAATTCAATACTTAGAAAATAGCTTGATGATACCCTGAAAGTTAGAATGACAAAAATCTGATCTTTGAGAGGGATGTCAGTAAAACCTAGATTATATTTTGTTTTAAGGATTTCTGACAGAAAATTCATTTTATTATTTTACTATGGAAAACTTAGATTCAAATTATTATTACAGATTTTTACAGCCTTTTCCTGTTGTCGGTACCTTTTTGAAATCTGAAATATGTCCATTTCTGAGCTATTTTGGAACCTTCACAATATTGAAGTCTCCCTTCTAGCCACTCAATGGCATTGAAGTCTTTAGCGTCTTTTATACAGGAGTCTAGTGGTAAGATCTCACCTTCAATGTGCTGTGTCTTTTCCTCCTTTAGCTTGCTCACTTAGCAAACTCTGCTACTTCCTTTGGCACCAAAAGCAGAGGTACATGTAGTGTTCCCTCAAGAGCTTCCACAGCAGATTTTGATGAATATATTTCCAGGCAACATATATGGAGTCTTATTGACGGCACAGTAACTGTATCCAATATACGTTGTCAGCCTTCACTCTCCTGTCTATTAACGTTGGTGGTTTGCTGAAGAAATATGAGAAACTTTTGTGGTATACTTCAGCTTGGTGATGTTACTGGTTTGTAAAGACATTTTCCACCATGATGCATTGACCAGATGCTTGATTTCTCAGAGCAACCGATAGGGTTTCTAGCGTGAGAGATGACAACTTAACTAGAAGTTGTAAACCGATAGTCGAAAGTGATAATACATTTACATACACACACACAGACACAGAGGCACATATACATAAATAAAACCAAGTAAGGCAAATTGGTCAGGGTATAAAAATCACCAGAGGGTATATTTTTTCAAGAATAGTTTGTTTGGGGTTTTTTTGTTACAATTAAAAACTATAATTAAAAATTATGAGATTAATTATACAAAGGGAATTATTTAGATAACCTGTAAACACCTGTTATAATATGCTGCTAAACAGAGAAGACCAAACCCTTTACATACAGCCTCCACTTCTTTGTTATAGAGAGCTGATTTTGTGAAACAATAGTATCTACTACATTCCATGTAGGTACATAATGCCCTATTTATTGTCCTTTTATTACAGTTTCTCTTGAACAGCTGTTTCATATTGTACTTCTGTTTAGGGCAGCAAAGAGTAAGATGATACTTAGTTAGGTGTTAGTACTGTGTTTTGGGGGGATGCGAACTCTGATGCCTTATCCAGAATTCACTTGAATTTAAAGGGAGAGATACAGCTTCCTTCATAGACTTCTGCATTAGGGCCTCAGGCTATAAAATATCTGGATAGTAAGTGGTATCTTTCTGTATATTTTATGGTATCTACAGCAGTGGGAACATAATTGCGGTAAAGAACTCAGCAATTATGTAATAAAAAAAATATGCTGTTTTCTAGACTGGAATGTGGCTTAAAATTGTATCTTAAATAAAAGATCATGGAAACAATAAGGTACAGCCAGAACAATGTAAATTAAATGTGAAAAGTACAGTTGTGATTAATCAGTAGTTGAACTTGTCCTAACACCCCAACAGTACCCCAGAAGACAAATCCAGGGTAAATTTTGAGACATACTCATGTGTACAAAGAACCAGGAGTTTTAAGAAAGCTTTGTCCGTACCTTTCACGTACCAACAGATAAGGATCTTGGCCTCTAGAACCTTTGTCTTTGTTCGTTTATTTGCACTAAGTAGGAGTGTTAAAATGAAAAATTCTTGAAGTAATGCAAAGCGTTGAGATCTGTATCCCCATTAACCTGTAGATTGCAGCAGCATCTGTTTAAAATAATTTATAATTACGTATCTGACCCCAGATATAAAACCCCCCAGATTTATAGCCAGCCGTGCGGAATGGTGAAATTCATCCCCATCTGGAACAAGACAAACGGTCTTCCAACCATTATCATTCTAGATCTGTTGAATGTAAGATCAAGATAAAAATTTGAGAGAAATGGGGAAGATAAATATAGAGCGTTGGTGACTAAGAGGCACTCTTTCTCTCCGCTCTGCTGAATGGAAGAAAATTGTTTGCATTGTAAACTGTTAACCTATCAATTTGGCTGAGACCAAAAAGATAGAGTCTTAACCTTTCTCCCAGTCTCTATTATGTTTTTATCATACTATATTGTTGCTGCAGTCTTTTCAGGGCTTATCTTATTTATTCTGCACCTGTTTAATTCCCCAAATAATTTCATGTTTACTTGAGTGTAAATAAGGGAAGTATACATATGAAATGACGTGAACAAATGTTATCTCTTTTAAAATGTACCAACACGAAATTTTTGATTTCTTGAAACAATTTTCATTGCTTCTGGACTGCTGAATTATAATCATAGGAATTTTTTCTTAATTTTTTGTATTGGTTCCCTGTTTTGTTAGACAGTTAACAGTTTTAATTGCTAATCATTGACATATTTTCAATTATTTCCCAAAGTAAAATGTAACTTTTTGTAAGAGGAAATATAATATGATTTTTGTAAAGTGAATTCTAGATTTCAGATTCCTATCACAGAAAACATAATGAGAAACATGGATCATTCGTTGATGAATCTAAATTTTTATTTGTGTTTTGTGAAAAGCATATAAAAGTCTTTTCGCAACTGGGGAGGCCTTCCTTAGTTTAAATGGCCCCTAATACCATGACCTATTTTCCTGAAGAGTTCATAGAAAAGTTCAGGGCAAGGGGATGAAATATGTTGATTGGCAGAGAAGATGGGATGTTTGTAATTTTAATCAAATTTAGAATTAAGACATACTTCAAATAATATGTCAGACTAGTGTTAGTGAGTTTAAAATCTAATGACAACTGCTGTCATTATTAGTTAAATATAGCCATTGTGCCTGTGGCAATAAATGATGACACTTCAGAACATGCAGAAACAAAAAACTTTCAAGTATTTAAAGAAAAGGGAGTGACTAAACTTAGTTAAACAGAGGAATGTGACCTGAGCATAATACGTTTACCAAATACAGAGGCATCTGTGATTTGAAGAGAGGATATAATTGAATGCAACATTATATGTTGTTACTACTAGAGTGTTAAATTTTAGGAAACTTGAGCCTTTCTGCCTATTTCACAAGTATATACCAGGGAGTTCTGTGTTTATTATATTAGCACTTAATTTATTAATATATAAGATATATTTCAAATTCATGTCTCTGTTACTGTTCTATACCCTTTAAAATGTGTTATTCAGTTTTCACAATCTTGAAAAGTGGGAACTGAGAAAATTATGTCCTGTTTTCAGTAGATGAAAATATTTTTTTTTTTTTCAGACAGTAAGATTTGGATTCACGAAGTTATGAAGGTTGTTTCAGGCATTGGCTGGTATTTATTTCTATCAAGGTGAGGAAAGGGAAGGAAGTTAAAGCAAGATGTGTCTGAATACATATCCATAATATAATATATAGCATACAATATCAATATATTTATAATACCATATGCTAGTGCCTTTAAACCTGTAAGTTTATTCCTTTTTATTATAATTTGAATTTCTTCATTCATTTCTTCATTATCATTTCTTAGAACTCCGTAAATCTTGTTTCAACAATGACAGTATAAAGCAATTGCGAATGAAGGGGATAAGTGTTGGGAGAATAAGAATACTGAATTTTGAAGTAAGTTCGGTGTAACACGAAATGTGTGTCACATACAAGCCTGGGCTCAGGTCATGAATAGTGTAGTCAGTACTTAGATAGGGAATGTCAAATGAAAATTTTAGTGCTCTGTGAGATTGTACTTGTTATTCCGCAAGTGACATTCTTCATTCATAATAGTGAACCTCTATGTCATCATAGCATTGAGAATTTTTTTGCTGGAGGAAGATATTCCTTGGCATATGAATTTGAACTGTAATTCTGCTACCTTGAGATGATTAAAGATTTACAGCCCCTTTAACTCGCAGTAGGTGTGTTACTGTGTGTTTTGGAGGGGTTACTTCCATTTAGATAATATATTCTGCTTATCAGAGTTTGCAGTGTAATGTCAATTTGCTGAGTTAATCTTCACTTTCTGTACCAAAGTATTGACTGATGTTGCTGATCTTGTTTAAATAATTTCAACAGTTAACATTAAGCAGAACACCAAGTATGTAATTTAATTTTTTTAAATTATGGTAAATTCTGGCATAAAAATTTATGTAAATTATGTGTATAAAAAAACAGGATAAGATTTATAAATTTGTGGAATCAGGCACTTAGTGTTAATTTAGGGTTAACAAATTAAGGTACATGATGGTTGGCAGTAGCTCTGTCTTCTACACAGTGGCAGATTACTGAGAATCACAGAGTAATTTGTCTTGAAAAGGACCTCTACAGGTCATCTAGTCCCATCTCCTCAAACAGGGCTAACTTCAAAGGTAGGACAGGTTGCTTGGGGCATTATCCATTGAAGTTTTGAAAACTTCCAAAGATGGAAATTCCCAGCCTCTCTGGGCAAGCCATCCCACTGCGTAATTGTCGTCAATTTTTTTCCCTTACATTTAGTTGAATTTTCCCATGCTGCAGCTGTGACTGTTTGCTCATGTCCTTTTCCTGTGCTGCTTTGAGAAATCTGTTTCTCTGTGTTTCCTATAGCTTTAGGTATTTGAAGATGGTTGTTAGACCTCCTCTCAGCTGCCTTCTCTCCAGGATCTCTTAACCCCTCCATTTACATAATGCTACTGCATTTTATTCCCAGCTCTGAAAGTGAATAAAATCCACTTGTTGTGTTGTAGTAATAGTAGTAGGTCCTTATAGATGATCTAAGTGTTTAAGCAATGCAAGAAGGACTTACATGTCAAAAAGCTTGTCTATTTTTTCTCGTCGTAGTTGTTTGATAGAGTATATCCACTCTCCCTACAAACCTTGGCAATCTCCTACAATTCATTGTCCATATTTGCTCTTTCTGTCACATATATTAGGCATGTAAAGACCTCAAAATGCTTTAGCAGACTTCCAGTCTCCCATCAAATTACTTCTATTATGTGTCACATTTTCAGTTATAGCACCAGTGTGAAGCACAGGGTAGGTTCAAGAGAAGCAGTGGTGTTTCTGCTTAAACACCTTGTTTAGACATTGCATAAGACCGGGATTATAAAATACTTACCGTAGTTCCAAATAAGTGCTTTTATTATTAGTGGTCTGTAAAGTCAGATTCCCATTGCTATTCTTTCTTTCTTCCCCCAGGAGTTTTGCATTATTGCTTCACAGCCCAATTGCAACAAGAGAGAGATCTCAGTCCATCCTGCATGTTGGAGGTTACAAGCACTCTCCTGGGAACTGTGAAATATGGAACTGAGTCTGTCAGATGGAGAGGATTATAGAATCTGACCTCCCTCTACCCAGGAAATATAAACACTTGGCCACTTCTATAAATGAGACTTTGCCACCGTTCTTCAGGTCCTTTTTTTGATTTAAATGGCCACATCTGCTTTTCTTTGTGATAAACTCGGTGCTGCCAGTGTTTGTCTCTGCACTTAGTATATCTGAAGTATCCCCTCAATGGGGGAATTTTGCTTTGGGTATTCCTGGTTTGTGAGCCCCAAAAGACTGGCAGCTGCCAAATCAGGTAGGATCGTGGTCACTTAAGGATGCACAGCAGCATCAATGCACAGACAGTTTCAGGTGATGAGAGTAATTTATTGTTGAAAATAAGGGAATGCAAAGACACTCAAGTGCCTTTTTTATGTCTATGCTGCTCTGAAGCGTCATAAGTATATTCACTACCATGTAGTGCCTGTCCCCTGTGCACATACAACCTCACTGACATCTCGTTCAGTCAAGGCTGGGAACAAATAGCATCCCATAGCAAAATGCTCAGCATTTTTGGCCATGCAGATTGCTAGAGGGCTTATTCTTATTGTGCTTGAAGCTTCCTTGCAGGCACATACTATAGAATACAGACAAGCTTGACCTTCAGAGCAATTCTCCAGCCAGCCTTAAGGGGTACTGTGGATCTAACCTTAAAGGGTTGGCAAAATTTACCACATTTTTTGGCTTAGGCAGCTATAATCTTCCTAAATTTGCCTTTAGGCATCTACTTGCTCTCATCATTCAATGCCAAGTGATCTCTTAAGTTTCACCTTATGTCATCTTTCATTATAATCTAAATCAGCTGCCACTTCTTTTCCAAGTACCACTCTGCTCAGGAGGAAACCAAACTACACTTACTTAGTGTGGTGTACCTAAACTGAAAAACATCCTTTTGCTGTTGTACGACAGCCAACTCGTAATACTTGCTGTATTGGGTTTGTGTGGTGGGGTTTTGGTAGCAGGGGAGGGGCTGCAGGGGTGGCTCCTGTGAGAAGGTGCTAGAAACTTCCCTGGCTCCAAGTCGGACCCACCTCTGGCCAAGGCCGATCAGTGATGGCGGTAGTGCCTCTGCGATAACGTTTTTAAGAGCGGAAAAACCTGCAGGGGAGGGAGGAGGGGGATGTTAGAGAAACACCTGTGCAGTCACTGAGGCCAGTGAAGATGGAGGTGGAGGAGGTGCTTCAGGTGCCAAAGCAGGGATTCCCCTGCAGCCCATGGTGAAGACCTTGATGAGGCAGGTTGTCCCACTGCAGCCCATGCAGATCAACGGTGGAGCACGTGCCTGCCTGCAGGCCCTAGAGGACCCCACACCAGAGAAGGTGACTGTGCCCAAAGAAGGCCGTGACTCCGAGGGAAGCCCACGCTGGAGCAGCCCGTCGCTGGGAGGGCTGCACCTCATGGAAGGGACCCGCGCTGGAGCAGTTTGTGAAGAACAGCAGCCCGTGGGAAAGACTCACATTGCAGGAGTCCGTGGAGCGTTGTCTCCTGTGGGAGGGACCCCGTGCTGGAGCAGGGGAAGAGTGTGAGGATTCCTCCCCCTGAGGAGGAAGGAGCAGCAGAAACATGTGATGAACTGATGGCAACCCCCATTCCCTGTCCCCCTGGGCTACTGAGGGGGAGGAGGTGAAGCTGATCCTGGGAAGAAGGGAGGAGTGAGGGGAAGGTATTTTTAAGATGTGGTTGCATTTCTCATTATCCTACTCTGATTTGATTGATAACAAGCTAAATGGATTCTTTTTTTTCCCTAAGTCGAGTCTGGTTTGCCTGTGACCATAATTGGTGAGTGATCCCTCCCTGTCCTTGTCTCGCCCCATGGGCCTTTTTGTTATATTTTCTCCTCCCCATCCTACTGGGGGGGTAGGAGTGAGCAAGCAGCCACATGGTACTTTGTTGCCAGTTGGGCCTGACCCACGACACTTGCTTATATGGGAAATAGCACATAATATATGGCCAATAAGTTATATAAATGAGCACCCTACCAATCTAAATCATGGCACAAACGTAGACTAGGTTTGTCAATGCATGTTAGAGACCCTTCTTCCAAGGCTGAACCACCTTCTGCAACTTCTCTGAAAACATACCATTTTCAAAAATTTCCAAATGACAGTCAGTCCATCGTTTTACTCACAGGCGTTGCTTAGTGGAGATTTTAAGATCTGTTTTCCCATGTTAATAGAGACGCTTTTCAACCAGTAGTTAAACTGGTCTTGCAACCACCTCTTTAGTACAAGATCACTGTTGTCTTGTGGTCAGAAGTAGAATTCATGGATAAGTCACATGAAGGGGTGATTCAAGATACGCTGTTCATATGAATTCTGGGAGGCATCTTCCTTATTGCTGCAGTCTCATAGGACTTGGAACTTGTATTGATGCAGGGACCAAGAGACAGTCAAGCCATCCTATATACTGAATGGATAGGGTGTCTTACACAGTCAACCAAAACAATCGTTTCACACAAATGGGAATTATTGACATAAAAATTAATGTCCATAAGAAAAATGTCTTCATATACTTGTTGTTCACGAAGTAAAAAGTAACTTTTCTGTATGGACAAAAGTGATTGATATTTGAGCATGTCCTTTTAGAGAGATTATTTCAAGCTCTTGTCTGAGATCCTGTACAACTTTTCAGGGGTCCCATTTCTAAAATGGATTTAGTAAAACTTCCATGCTTTCTAAATGAATAATAAATCAATAATAACGAACCTTTCCCATTTGTTTAATAATAAGGACCATGAAACTCACAGAATTGTTGATGCCATTCAGTCAACTCTCCCTGCGTTTCCCAATCCAGTATTGTTACATTTAGCTGTGGCAGTTAAGATCTAATGCTGTTCACCCATCTATATCCTACCTGGCATTTAAATACACTATGTAAAAGGCTGTGTTGAACCTAAGAGTCTACTCAGTACAACATTCACTAACAATCTAATCCATGGACTTGAAGTTCCATAGGTTGACAGTCGCTAAAGATATTTAGTTGGGAAACAAAGCCATGGTTTAATGAGAGGGGTTTTTTTCAAATTGATTGCCGATATCAATGTTGATGAGAAGATAAGTTATCTTTTTATCTTAGAACTTTAAATCACTATGAAAAGCTCAGCCTTTTACAGTTCAGAGACCTATTTATTAACATAATCAGCACATGCTTTGTATTTCATAGTGAAGTAGCCTTATGATATAAAGATTTGTGAATTGAAACCAATTTTTAAAAAAACCTGTCATGCATCCAAGCTAATCCAACTGCAATAATAGCAGTATGACGCTTACATTTTTGAAATTATGTGTATGGACACATTCCATTAACATTAATGGCAGTTACAAGGATAAGGATCAAATTTTTCCTGAGTTAATCCTCTGACTCCCACTGATTTCACTGATCTTAGACTACTAAATAATTTTTAAAGGCCTTCAGCCCCTACGTTTTTAAATATATCCACCACAGACTGAACTGTTATCAGTACAATGAGTATGTTTATTGGCACAGTTTTGATCTGTAGTAGATAGCTACTGATTCTATTTCTGCATGCAATGTACAACATCCCTTTTGAAGATTTCATTGTAAGTGCATTTTGTGCAGAGGCAGTACGCCATTTAGAGGTCATTTTCTTAATGTTTGGAAAAAGAAGAAAACTAACAGTTGAAGTGAAATAAAAATGTCATTTATATGATGCAGTGTCAGATATGGAACTCAAACAATGTAGAAAAGGTTCAGGCTTAATTTTCCTGAAGCAGAAGAAATGAGAGGCATTTCATTTTTGTAGGTGAGAAGTGAAATGTTCCTCTCTGCTCACTGATAGAGGCATGCTAAGGTGAATTTTAATTATGACTAAATTGTGGTATTACTCTTTCATACCCTGAACATCTGTTCCCTTCAGGAATGATGATTTATGCAGGCTATCACTGCAGACAGCTTGCTACAGCTTATGTCACGGTTAGTAGGAAGCTGGTGGTAGTATTTCAGAAAATACCAGCATCTAAGTGGAGACAGGCCGGTGTGTATTTTTAAGGTAATAGGGAAAGGGGAGCATGATGTGTCCGTTTTTAATTTTGAAGCCAAATATTGGCTCTCCTTTTTTTTTCTTTTTTCTTGCAGACCATCTGTCATTAATGAAGAAAGTATCTTGGACAGTGAATGGCCTGGTTCTTCATGATGGTGTCAAGCAAAAGAAAACCAAACCTATCATTTCCAACCGCATATAGAAAATTATTGAGGACACCTCTGACAGAATTTTAGTGTTTAAGAACTGCACAGGGCAGGATAACTATGAGACTATTGCATCACAAAATCAAATTGAAAAGGTAACCTTTATTAGCACGGCTGAATGAGTGCATCTCCAATGTACCTTCATTGTTACTGCATTTTTATTCCTTTTTTATAACTATAGATTATTCTAAAAAAAAAAACAAACCCACAAAAAAAAAAAAAAAAAAAAAAAAACCAGCCAAAAAATCCCTCAAATTACAAAGCCTGGGAATTCAACAAAACAGGGATTATATTACATTCAGGGATAAGGGGAATTTTACTTCTGTGCTCCCTCTTTCTTGAAATCCCCACTGCTCTTTAATCTGCTTGTCTTTGCCTAGTAGCAACTTTGCTTCTGATTGTGCTTATTTCTTCTCCTACTTTTGTGTGTACTGTGTAACAGTACGTTATCTGAGGATTTATTACCAAGTAACATTATTTCTAAGATTATCTGACATATAGGTTATATATGTTATATACGTTTGAAAATTCAGTCAATTTTTATTAGGTTAGATCTTTAATTATAAATATTCAGTAGTTAAAGTGTTTGTCTTAAAAGATATGATGCTATAACCACATAACAACATATTTTAAAGTTATGCTATATACAAGAATCTTTTTTCCTGTATAGGGTTTTTTAATACTTTCTTGGCAATTCAATAGGTTTTAGAAGAACTGATATGCTGTCTTTGTTTTCAGGTAAGTATAGAAGATTAGTGGAGATTTTCTCCTCCCCATCCTACTGGGGGGGTAGGAGTGAGCAAGCAGTAAGTATAGAAGAGTGTATGTGTTTGTCCCCAAACAAGTATGGCATATATATTTTATATCACTGCATTTCTAATATTAGTCTGTGATAGATTTGAAATAATTTTCTAAAAATAAATTTTAAATATTTTTCAAACCTAGGGCTGATTCACAACCTGAAATACTTGAAATACTTTGCAAGGTTTTCTACTATATGTAAGGAATTTTGAATGCCTGGAATATTAGCTTTCAGTCCTCTCTGAATTGTGTAATCCATTTGTTTTTAAGTCTGTAGGACTGTATGATCATTCATTCCAGCTGAACTATTCTATTGTAATTATAATTTTAATCCACTAAAATAATACTGAGGAGAACTATATCTGCCTCAATTAATGAAAGGTCATTTTTCTAATGTTGCCTGTGATAGATATTATCAAATTATTTTGTAATATAAAACTAATCTTATTACTGTCAGCATTGGTGCTATTATAGATCAAGAAATTGCATGCAGATATGAATAATAACACTTCTGCAATAAATGTTCTTAGAACCTGTTGTCTAACTAGAGCATTCACAATACTTTCAACACAATGAGGATAATCAAAACACACAGATCAAACTTGTCTGTACATCAGAACAAAAAAGTCCAGCAATAATTTTTGAACATCACACAAATTCAGTAGTTTGATGCAGTATTAATCAATCTCCTTTTTTTTTTTTTTTTTTTCCATGGGGATGTCTTGACCTAGCATGCTAATTATTAAACTGATATCCATGAGACCTTATAGATGTGTGGCCTGCTTGTAAAGGATATCCAAAAGTGACTGAGGCCATCGTTTTGAGTACATTTCAAGTCAGTGTATTCCAGCGCTGTTGCTAAAAGAAGGCTCCACCACTTGTGCCCTGTCATTGAGGGACTTCTGCAGCTCCCTGGACAGCACAAGGGTTTTGTTCCATCATTCAGTGAACCACAGAGGGAAGATGACGTACACCAACAAAGAGCCAGTTAAAATCATCAATTTTAATCTGGAATAGTTTCAGGAATCTGATTCACTGCACACCCACCTAAATACTTTTGCCAGCACAAGAAAAAACATCACGTGGGAGTGGAAAGAAACAAGTGAGTCTGAAAGAGAAAAACTGTTGGGAAAATTCTAGCATGTACATACAGATTAGTGCAGGAGAAGGAAAACTGAGGCCAAAGGAAAAGTTTTATGTTTATGTGCAATTCCCATTTGAATTTTATATAAGTATCTGATCCTCCAGTGACAGATGAATGTATAAAGGTTGACACATTTAGAATAGATTGAAAATCAGTGTCTCAGGTTTTAATGCAACAGTAAGTATAAAATGAGAATGTTTCAATATCTTCAAAATGTTATTTCGTGCAGTCCAGTGATTTAAACAGAAAACATGTTTCTTGCTTATGAATTGAAAACATAAACAAACGACTGTAAAAATTGCAATACTGTGTCAGGCTGTACTTTCATCTAGTCCAATATCCTGTCTTTGAGTGGAAGTCTAAAGAAAAGTGGAAGAATAAATGCATCAGATGGTACATATGGTGCATATGTTGATGATTTCCTAGCATGCTTCCCTCATCTGGGACAACCTCAGTCACGGTGTAGTCAAATCACAAAGAATATATCAGAAGCAGAGCATTTTCCTTTTCCTTGAGAACAAATACTATTTGTTATTTGAATGGGATGTTATTCCTTCCCTTTGCATCATCAGTCTCATAGCATGGTTTTAAAAAACTGACTGAAATGTGGGGTTTTCCTATGTATAATAAGTAAAATGTTCAGCAGGTTGTTGACACTGTGTGAAAAGTGTGTTTGTTTCTTGTAGTCAGTAACTATTGCTTTCTAGACTTTTACCTATTAATGAAAAAGTGGACAGCTATTCAGAGTGATGTGAATTCACCAAATACTGGTGGTATCTTGGCAGGAAGATCTGAAGCACAACTGAGGGATGTTTGATTCTTTTTGTTCTGAAACCCTGACCAAAGTGATAACATTCTGACTTCAGTTACACTAGATCCGTATCAGTGAATGAAGGAGAAAAAAAGGACACTGAAAAATTCTCAAAAAGGCAGATTTACCGGACTGTACAATCTTCACAGTCTTCCTCCCGTCTCCATTTAGTCACTGTACAGACTTCTGATGGAAGAACTGCACGTCGACCACACAGCAATCAATACACTGATGTATAACAAATAGGATTCATAATTCATTGGAGAAGTATTTTTTTCATGCAGAAAATACCTATCATGCAATTAAAACCAGAAAGAATGTTAAGTATGTTTAGAAAATTTGAAAGAAGAGACAAGGTAAATAGTGATTTTTTTCTCTATTTGTTTTATATTGGAACTACTATGAAACAGTTATTCTGTCCTGCTAAAGTTTAGAAAATGTCTAAAATACTCTGACTGAGCTAAGATGTTTCCAAACATGTTTTAAGACAAGAGATCTGAGACTAGAGTTTGATAGGGGAGACCTGAGTACAGGTCTACATTCTGTTCGGTTCTGATTAGACTCGAACCTGGTTCTCCCAAATCTATTTTAGATGGGTATTTTCAGTTAGGCAGCTGCCTAGAAAGCTAAGGAACCTTTAGTTGTAAAGAATCAGAAACTACAACTGTTGGAGGGCCTTGACCCCATTGTAAGAAATTGTAATTTATTTGCATGTTTTCCCATCTTCTCTTTTGCCAGAAAAACTGTTCTGAGTTAGGTTAGAACTGGATCGGAAACATGGCATTTGGGCTTAAATATGGCAAGTATGTGCAAAAATGGACAAGTGGAGGGGAATATGTTGTACTTTAGCAATCCTAAGTGGTACACAGCACCTTCAAAAGGGTTCCATGTTTGTGCATGTTAGAACAGCACTGAAGCTACTGTAATTAGAATTGAAATTGAAAAAAAAAAGGAAAAAAAAAAAACCAACCAAGGAAAGACAAAACTTTATTGATGGTGTATGCTTTTTGTCTTATTTTGAACTGAATTTCTTTGGAGAGGCAACATCTCTCCAAAGTTTGGTGTGCAATGTCAGTTCTGAAATGTGGATGCTGTTGAGGTAGGAGATGTGTTTTTCACCCTTGAACATGTGTTATTGCAGTCAAATGAGGGATTTTTAAAATGGGACACATTCCTCTCAAAATTTACAAGACATAAAATTTTCCTTCATACTTTGGCTCTGTTTTCTCTATGAGCACTTTGAAAAAGACAGCTTAGGATATTCACCTGACTGACCTAAAATAGGCATGATGGGTGAATAATGTCATTAGTATTTTCCTCTTGCCTTTTCTTTTCAACAGTTCCATGAACAATGAATTTCTCCTGGTCAAAGTATTGCCATTTCTGCCATCAAAAATAACTTGTGTGCTATCTTCGACTTTCTTCCAAAGAGTGACAGGTAATTTCACTGGCACTATTTCAGTGACAGTTTCTGCTTTAATCACACAACTCCTATAGTGATGATTCACCTCTTTCATAAAATTTGCATTCGCTGAATAGTATTGCACAATATAAACCCAGCTATTGTATATATTCTCAAGTGTTATGATTTCTGTACAAACTGGAGAAAGGTAAGCTAAATATTCAATAATCAATTATTTTGAAGTATGTGTAGCAAGCAAAAGGATGCTATCAAGAAATACGTGTTTTAAATTGACTGAGGTATATGACTATGTTATTCAATCTGAAAACCTGGTTCAGCATAAAAGTCTAATAGTAGGAGGATTCTCTCTAAAACGATAGCTGCAATGTACAACTGGGAACAATCAGAACAATGTGGACATGGATAAAAAGTGTAATTTAGAATTTGACTGTGAGCACAAGAAATGGCTTATGATATCTCCTATTGTGATGGTGTACAAGCCAAAACATTATTAGGTTTGGGGTGCGTTCTGGATGTTGCTAAAGGAGAGTTTCTATCTTTGCTAGCAGAATAAAAAGTTATTTAGAATTAAGCATGTAAACCAATACAAAACCCTGTATTTGTATGTTTGACGGGAATCAGAGGTTAAATTAAGCCATTGTGACATTTGTAGAGTTTAGCATATCTTTTTATTCAAAGCATTCGAAACATACGTGCCCTAGTCAAAATACACAGCATAAAAGTAGTAGCAAAAACCAAGCCTGCCTTTCTCCTCTGCAGCACCCCGTGTAAGTTAACAGTGCGTTAGTAGGCCATACGCTTTCCACTGCTAAGGAGTCTTTTGCTGAAGTCACTGAGTAACTTTTAAGTCATTGCTACATTTTCTACCATGACCATCTGTGGTCTAGGAATACACACTAAAAAATTTTGCACAGCATATTGATCTTTTTGTGTGGCTGAGCTAATTAGAACTGGTAACAGTTTTCTCTCTGTATCTTACTTAGCCTGTCTATAAAGCCTTTGAAGTAGAGCTTCCTGTTACATGTATGTGTGCAGTGTCTAACAGAAGTAGGTTCATTTTTCACGAGCATCTAAATTTTTCTTTTTCATTTCATACTATTTTGGTTGGTAAAAAGCACATAACATTTTGTCCTACCTGCAATTACTTTTCTTTTCCAAGAAGAACTTGGAATATTTGATGTCTTGCATTTCTATTAAATTTGCATGTATAGAATGCTGTACTTGCCAATGCTTATGGTCATTACTGGAAATCAAAGGATCGACAGCTATACACACTCTGCATTTTATGTGGGGTAGCCTATAGATTACATTGCAAAGGTAAATATTTACTTTGTAGCTGTTTAGAGCATATTCATACTATGCATTTCTTAATGCATTTATTAAAGAACTAGGTCGTAATTATTTGCAGTAAAACCTTTCTTTTTTTGAAGTTTTCAGATAAATGCACACTGAGGATGAATCTTATGGACTGTAATATAATGGAATGTAATAAAGTATAGTATAAATTATATGTTATTATAAACATAGTTTTATTGCTATTATAGTAAATGGCTACTGATATGTCGTATGTATAATGTATTTTATATATATACTATATATAATAATAGAAGAATTATACATTTTACATAAAAAATTGATACTTGAAACTAAATGCTCAGTCCTCAGTTCCACTCACCTGTGTGAAGTTCTAAAACTCCATTGGAAAGCACAAATAAATCTATTGAATTTATTTGACATGCAGTATGTATCCCCTTGTACATACCTTATTCTTTTTAGTGTAGAAAACCTAGTATGAGCTGCTGGCACCATGGGTTGTAACCAACAGAGCACTGAAACAGCATTAAGTTCCATTATAACGTGTTTTTATTTGACTCGGTAAATTAGAGTGCAAAAAAATGACATGAGATCAATTTTTCCTTCTTCTCCTCTCCAGCAGTGTGTATATCTGGTTGAATGCAGAACAGCACATTTGGTGTTTAAATAATACTGTTTTAGAGTAGTATCTGGAGTTGCTTGCTATGAAATCTGAATATATCCCTTCATAGGTAGTATTTTTTTTAACTGTCGCCCCTTAGGAGTGAGCCTTTTGCCTGAATGCAATTCATATCTGTGAGGTCATAGTTATGAAGGTTAACACTTGTTTTCTCCAGGACCTTTCTCTGCCTTCTACATAAGTTATATACTTATTGAATTAGGTAATATGTATTGTTCCTTTTCTTCTTCTTATAAGTCTTAAAGAACATTTGCACGTTAGAAGAACTGCTGGAGGAAGAATGTATAAATAGGCAGACAGAAATCCCATGAAGTTCCACAAAGGGAAATGCTGAGTCCTGCAGCTGGAGACCTATAGTCCAATCCACCAGCATAGACTGGGGTGGGGGGAGTAAAGAAGATGGCTTCTGATTCTTCTCAGTAATATTCAGTGAATGGATAAGAAGCACTGGGCATAAATTGAAGTACAGGAAATTCCACTTAAACATAAGACAAAAAAATTTGCTGTGAGGGTGATGAAACACTGAACAGTTTGCCCAGAGGGGTTATGGAGTCTTGCACTTGGAGACATTCAAAATACCACTGGAGAAAACCCTGAGCAATCTGCTCTAGCTTGACCCTTCTTTAAACAGGGAGCCGGACTGGACAAACTCGAGGCCCCTTCCAACCCCAACCAGTTTGTGATCCTGTGAACTTACCAGGTGAACTGCAGTAATGCATCAGAATGAACTATTTTGAAGAATTCTGAGCATACTGTGACTGAGAAAGCTGTCTTGGCCTTTCATTGGCTGGTTGCTGCAATTTCATCTGGACAGGTTTCTGTAACTGCTTCAGCACTGAACGTTTTGAAAATAGAGGTGAGCATCTGCACGTTAGTGACAATTTAAGAAAGGAAATACCCAGGAAAATTATTGGGTTTTATAAAAAACTTCCTTAGGCTTGATAAAACTCTTCCAAATGGTGGCACAGCTCCTTGCATAAGTGTGAGAAAGTTTCCCAACAATGCTTATAAGCCAACAAAGCCATCATGAGTCTGACTAGTTAAAAAAGAGCCTGATTGAATACTTAAATGTAGAAACTTGACCTCAGCAAGGTTTCTCTAGTGCTAACATAAACACAGGAGGAGAAAAAAGGGAAAAAGATAGGGAACTTTCAAAATCAGTTCTGAAAAAAGCAGCTGCTTCACTCATGATCACTTCCTCTGTTTCTCCAATGTTGCATGTGTTGAAGCCTCCTAAATACTCTTAATGACAAAACTTGTGCATCGACTAGATTGCTGTGGAGTTGCACTATACTTACATTTCATCAGGATAAGTATTAAACAAAGAAGAGAGATTTAAAATCTTATCTGACCTAGACTGGATGAAATTGAACTAAACTGCTGTGTCTCTCTTTTTGTCTTAATATGATTATAATCGTCAGATATATACACAGCTGTATACGTGCAGTACACTCCTCTCCACTCCCATTTAATTCCCTTCCATTTCATTCTTTACTCCTAAACAAGGAACAATAACAGTCAGTTATTACTTTGTATTTTTGGTCTTAAATTTGTCCAGATTTTAGTTTTTTCTCTGAATTTCAGCACAAGAACAGATGGAAAACCTGGGTTTAAGTTTCATGCGACTAGAAGGATTCATTCATTCCAAGTTAAACATTCACATGCAATTAAATAGCTTTTATAAATTGTTTGAAAGCAATGCTAACAAGTTGGTGTGTTTCATTCTGATTTGGTGAAATTTAACTAGAGGAGATGAGAGAGCACAGTAAGTATAGTGAGGCTTCTGTTGCACAGACAGAACATTGTGAGCATTGCAGCAAGTTTGCTAGTGACATACATTACCTTTCTTGTTCTGTGGAGATACTCTAACGTGATTACTCTCCTGCAGGCCATCACAACTTGTCACTTCTGGTTGCTGTTGGCTTGCATTGCTGTGGTCCCACACGCTGCTGTTTGCAAAGTCACAAGCCGTGTTGTAGTGTCTGGAAATACGTGTCATTCCTGCACAGGAATGGACCGAGGAGTAATATTAAGGCTATTGTAGCTCTTTCTTTCTGTCTGGAAAAACAATTTTCTAAAAAATATGAGGTTATAATTCTGAATACTGTGTAAAACTTTGCTGAGTTCTTTATAGCCTGAGTCATGCAAATGACTTAATATTTAGGTAGTATCATTAATTAGTAGGAAGACAGCCATTTTACTCTGAGGCTGGTTTTACTTTTACATAGCAAGTTATTTAAATCTATTAATTTTCTGTGCTGACCTGTTATAAGCTATTCTCGTTAAAAAAAAAAGAAAAAGATGTGCAGGGTGGTAGAAGTGGAGAAAGAGGCATAAAGTGTATTGGAAAACTACCAAATGTCCCCTGCAAATGGACGCTATTCAGAATCAGTAAGCGTATGATGAGTGAAGTGGTTTTGAATATCGCCTTTAGATTCCATGCTGTTACAAGGCCAGCCCCGAACATGGCAACTCTTATTCCACACACAGTACCTCTTCACTCTCAATTTAACCCAAAAATCTGATGAACCCATTACTCCATACTTGATTTCATGGAACAAGGAGTAGATATAGTTACAAATGATCAATCACAAGCCGTGAACCAAAGCAGCAAGGCATTAACAATTCACACCATTTCGGTCCACTTGCTCAAGCAGAAGATGTGCCAGCATATTTAATGCACAGCTACTTCGTTCAGTTCAGGAAAAGACATGACTCATGTTCATTTTAGGAACTGAGGAGACTTCATAGGTTTTCATGCCTACTAACCACTGAGTGTTAGAGTTTGCACTTCTAAACAATTAATGTAACCAGGTGTTCAGTAAAGGTCACGGAGATAATTTTTTAAATTAAGTTTTGCTCAGGTTAAAAATAAATGGAAGGATGGCCTGGGAAATGGTTCCCACAGTAAAGCCAAGTTGTGTTGTACAAATTTGTATTGTACAATCAACATCTTGTTCAGCAGTATGGTAACATTGTGGACCCCACAGGCATATGCCGTCAATTTAATGGGATCACTGGAAAAGCAAAGCAGCTGTGAAAGATTGCTTTAAGTACAGCAATCGTGTGCTTGTCATTCTGTTCAATGGTGGAAAAATCCAAATTCGGATAGGCATCAGTATTTAAGAAAATGACTGCTAAAGCATCTCTCATAAGTACCTTGGGGACAATACGATTTGACATATAGCATGTAAACAAAAGTACACAGCAGCTGTTAGATTAGTTTTTGTTTGAGTAAAAACAGACTGACATAATTTGAACAGCATAGGAAAATGCATGTTCTCCATCGTTCAATTTCCCTATATAAACCACAGTTTTGGATAGTACATGCCAGTGGCCCTGGACAAAGAACTGCGTGGTGTTTGCTAAAAATAAGAAACAGGGAAGTGCAGTGTATGCTAGCGCAACCTCATGTGATAGATACACAGTGCACTGTAAATATTGAAAGTACTTTCAGGAAAATCCTTGTCCTGAGGAAGTCTAAAAAGAATTTCTAGTATTTTGATCGTATTGAGAGATTATTTTTTTTCCAATAGCGGAAAAATGTTAATGATTTCTTTCCTGCTATTCTGATACTGCTGTTTATTTTAAAAATACTTTTACTGTTTGTAGGTTATTTGCTAAAAGAAATTGATGTAGAAAAGAACTCAGCAGAATACTAATGTTTATGCTCCAATAATGTCATGAGTTTAAGAAAGAAGAACGTTAACAACCTGAATTTTGGGGGATTTGTTTTTATTTTTTTGCAGTCCTCTTATGATGATTGCAAATTGCCAGAAGGTGATTTTCCCATTCCTTTACAAATGTTCTGCTTACTTTTTGTGGATATCCTACTCAGCTTTGGATTTCATGCTTTCTGTCACTCCATTTGATCAACACCAAACTCTTATCATTTTTAGCAAGTTTAAAGACAAGACAAAGGAAAAAAAAGCAGATTTTTATCTTCTGTCTGCCACAGTGCCTTCATGCCATTATCTCCATCAATTTAAAATCTCTGGGTTTTGTTTTAGGGAAAATTCTTCACCTTTGTTCTTCAGAGGAGTGTAAAATTACACTGTAAAGCAATTATTTTCTTCAAGGAAATTCAGTGTTAGTCATGTGATATGAAGTCAAAAAATCAATGAAGGAGAGAATAAGAGCAATAAAGGTATATTTACACTGTTCATCTTAGCTGAGAAACAAAGGTCCTTGGGTATTCTCCTTTTATCCATGGCTGACTACCTAGCAGCTAAGATTGCTGCAATGGGAAGAATTATTCAATTAAAAAAGAAAAGATGCTAGTAGGTTCTAATGCAGTATTTTAAGTTCTGCATAAAAATCAGAAAGAAAAGGGATTTTGTCTATCATTTAAAACATTTTCCATAACTTCTCACTACTTTCCTTTGCTCAGCTTCCCTTGGAGGGAAGTTTCCTTCCTTTAAAATTTATTTCACTTTCTGATCAAGGACTCATTTGTCATCACTCCCTCTCTGGAATTCTGTGAGTACCTCACAATGAAACCTCTAACCTCCTGACAGACATACATCATGAGGAGTTGTTCCTAAACCTTACTAGTTAGCTCGTGCACTTTCTTTCCAAGAGTTAGTCTTCACCTTCTTTTGCTGTGGTCAGCACACTGTTATTGGCCTTCGTAGTCCTGCTTCGTAGTTCAATGTTTGCAATGTTTGATCAGGTTTAATGTTGAACAGACCATGCAACACTTGACAGTATCCTTGCAAATCGTTGGGAAATTTTGCCTTTGGATGCTTTTCACCTTGCTTTGTAGACTGGGGTCTGTATAAAGCTGTAATATGAAAGCACTCTTTTGGAGTTGGGACATGTTGTGGAGTCATTACTGATACACTTTTAGTTTTCAAAAGGGTATTAGTTCACACTAATACCTTCTTTGTTTTAGATAAGTCACCAAAATTAACAGAAGTCTGGAAGTTGCTAGCTGCTCATTGAAAGTTGTTCTTGCATATCTACATCAGTTCCAAATGAGAACAACATAAACATTCCTAAACTAGAAACAATTTTTGAGCAACCATAATTTTTTTATCTAGAGTGCTAAGGATATCTTCTGGACTCACCAAACAGATACCCAGACTCACATAATAACAGAATAAACTCACAGAATGTTTCAGTAAAAGTATACTCTTCCAAAATTACTGCCTTGCTGTTCTACCTTTGTTCCTTTCCCTTTCTAGGGACACATAGTTTCATATTTCAGTGAATGCTTAATAACTTAAATACCTGTGATTTCTGGAATTTTACAAAGGAGGTCAAAATAATAGGGGAAAAAAAGAAAGAATACAAGCTGTTCGAGACTATGAATCTGGAAACAAAAAGGTTAACTGCGGAATGAAGCAAAAACCATTACAGATAGAATCAGCTGATGTTTATGGAAATGATTTTGTGTACAGAAAATTATTTGGGTCTGATACTCAGTGTGACTGACTAAGTTGGGTTTTAGGTATGTCTGAAAGAGATGACACTGGATCTTTTCACTTCTGAGCTATCCCAGCAGGTTCTGGAACTGTCCCCTCTCTGGTCACGAAGGTCCCTTCCTTCAGAAAAGGTGAATCAGCACAGCTGCATCCGGTGTTAAAATTATTTGTGGTAAAATAATTAATAGTGTTATAATTAGTGTTCAAACGTAACATCCAATTCCAGTGTACACACATTTTCTCACAGCTGTGTTTCAGTCTGTTTGCACACTCAGAAAAGCAGCACTACTTGTGTTTATCTTCATTTCTCTTTGTAATAATTTTCTTATGGTAGCTAAGTTAAAAGCACTGAGTAAAACCCTCATTCACTTATTTGTAAAACTTCCAGCGACTTTGCTGGGATCAGGTTTTCATCCTTTTATTTTGTTTGAACTATGACTGTGACCACTCCTCATCACATAACATGAAACATAGATTTAATTCTGACACTGCTCACTTAGTCCTGAAGTAAATTCACTCCTGCTAGTGTTTCTGATCAGACCTCATTTATTACCTCATCTAATCTTCTTAATTTGATGTCTGACTCCAATGTTAAGGAGTGAGTGCCTTACTAGAATAGTCTGGAAAGTATTAATTCACTGATTGTCATCTTGAAATAATTTTTGCTCGTGTTCGATTGCATGGCCATATCCTGACAAACTGGGTTTTAAAAGTAAGTATTTAGTGCTCTATAGTATGCATTCTGGTTTGGAGTCTTTGATGGCATATTTTGAAAAAGTTTTGCGGTATTGCTTTTTAGGATAATCAGTAAAAGAAGGTTCATATGCTTATTAACCTTGCTCAGTGAATCCCCGTCGGCCTTCTTTTGTGAAGTCTGGTCTCCCTTTAGATAAATGGGATTTTTATCATAAACTTAAGTATAGGCAGGGTTTCAGCTCATTTTCTTTTCTTAAGTACCTGCAGAGCATTGAACTCATGTATGTATCTTTCTACATGCCTTCTTACATTGCTACTCTTTCTTCCCATTTATCATTGACACAAGCTTCTGCATACATTTTTCTACTTCTGTAACAAAGAGAAAGTACATGTGAGACTGACAGATAATTCTAAATTACTTTGGAGGTGTCATGTGATAGGTTTTTATTCAAGAGATTACTTAAATGGATTTTCTTATCCATGTAGATAGTCTTTTAGATCTAACCAGAACTTTTGTAGTGCTTTTGTTTATTCTTGTGTTTGTGTGTTTTCCTGAACTGAAATTATACAGTCTTGTAAAGATCACAGCAACACTGGAACTTCTGTGGGGTTTAAGTAACTAAATTTTAATGGCTTTGCCAACTAAGTCAGAAAAGGCATTTTATGCTAAGTATGCAGGATGGAAGTAGGTGTAAGGGTATCTGCTGGAGAAGTAAGCATGCTATATGAAAGCTATCAGGACTGTTCATGGGAGAATTCATAAAATTACTGACTAGATTGTATCATGAAATTGTGGAAGTCAGAAGACTTGGATTTTAACATAATTTTTTAAAAAGTAATGCCTTTCACAAAAAAGAAACACATTGTTTTTCTTAACCGTGTGCTTAAATTGTTCATAAAATACACTGGCTTTAGCAGAGGCAAAGTAGAGCCTGTTGCATGTTTAACTATATCTTTGCAGATGGAACTGTATGATATGTTCCTTCTGTATTTGTCCAAAAGACTCCAGGTATAAAAGAACACACATATGAAATTTTCTTAACTAAGGTCTTAGTTCAGACTCTGTTCTCACAGCTGAGTGAACAGCTATTGAGGCTAAATATTTGCCATATCTGAATTGAATGTTTGTTGTCTATTCTCAAGTGTAATTCATCCACTGGTATGTTCTCTGACAAAACCTGTAGTTCTTTGTTAGCATTTATGTACCCAGAAAATCCACCATTTATATCTGTATGGCAAATATGAATATTTAGTCTGACCGTAATTTGACTAGATGGGAAAATTATATATATAATTTTATTTGCATTGTTCACAAATGTGCTTTATATGGTTTATTATTTTTTCTATTTTCTTGTATATTACTAGTAAAAACAGATTTTGGTGGTTTTCTTCCCTTCCCTTCCCTTCCCTTCCCTTCCCTTCCCTTCCCTTCCCTTCCCTTCCCTTCCCTTCCCTTCCCTTCCCTTCCCTTCCCTTCCCTTCCCTTCCCTTCCCTTCCCTTCCCTTCCCTTCCCTTCCCTTCCCTTCCCTTCCCTTCCCTTCCCTTCCCTTCCCTTCCCTTCCCTTCCCTTCCCTTCCCTTCCCTTCCCTTCCCTTCCCTTCCCTTCCCTTCCCTTCCCTTCCCTTCCCTTCCCTTCCCTTCCCTTCCCTTCCCTTCCCTTCCCTTCCCTTCCCTTCCCTTCCCTTCCCTTCCCTTCCCTTCCCTTCCCTTCCCTTCCCTTCCCTTCCCTTCCCTTCCCTTCCCTTCCCTTCCCTTCCCTTCCCTTCCCTTCCCTTCCCTTCCCTTCCCTTCCCTTCCCTTCCCTTCCCTTCCCTTCCCTTCCCTTCCCTTCCCTTCCCTTCCCTTCCCTTCCCTTCCCTTCCCTTCCCTTCCCTTCCCTTCCCTTCCCTTCCCTTCCCTTCCCTTCCCTTCCCTTCCCTTCCCTTCCCTTCCCTTCCCTTCCCTTCCCTTCCCTTCCCTTCCCCTCCATCACCTAAAAGCCTGAAACGCTACTTAATGCTATTTTGTTTTGTCATAGAAGGCAGGCCCATGTATGCGTTACACAAAAATGTCTGCAAAGCACACGCATTTCAGTAATGCCTGAAGCCAAAATAATCATCCCTTATTTGTCACACATATTGACATTGGGTCCCTTCGAAAGAATGCTTTCAACCTTTACAGCGATTTGAAATCTAAGAACAGCAGAAAAAGATCTTGTTGAGACCATTGCCATGAATCAATTTTACCTATCGTTTCATTTGACCTTTCCTTGTTATTAAACAGCTGCACTGAGCATTTTTATTTGTTAGAAGTTGTTTTGGGAGTAGTGGCAATGAGAAGGTTGTAGTAAAATGGCTTATGAGAGCGTGGATTCTATTTTATGAAAGTTACCATTTATAATGTGGTAGGTGTATGTCAGCTCCTCAACAGGAAGCTGTATACAGAAACAACATGGATCTTGCAATTTTATCCGGACAATGCAAGTAGATTTCAGCAAGGTTGGTTCCAACTCATCTGTGATAAATGAGAAGATAAGGCAATCAGTGCACACCATGACACTCCGTGCAGCTAGTTAGGCACACTTCAGAACTATTCAGGTGTGCTCACGGAGCTTATGAGTCTTTCATGGGGGGTGTCTCAATATAAATACGTCCTTCATGGTGGCCACTAGAAATGCAGGAGTTGCTTTTCCAAGACTTAACCCAGGTCAGATATAAATAATAGATATTAAGAGTTAGTTCTGATGCTGAGGCTGTGTTAGAAGCTGTGTATTTCAGTTGGGTCAAAAGAATGCGTTTGCTTTTTTTTTCCTTTGCTTCTTTTCTTTGCTTAGCTCCTCCGCTTGACAGATGCCTGCAAAATTCCATCACACCTTTGTGTGGACCTGTTTGGGTCTTTAAGAGAGAAGGTTTCAGCCTCTCAGCAGCAAAGATTTGTATCCCAGGAGCTCTATTGGCCCTGCACCACGATTAAAGTCTGCAAACTGTTGCAAACAGGTGAGTTGTCCCACTCTTTAAAAGTCTGCTTTTTTGTTTTCATTTTCAAATGTGCTAATTGTATATAATCAATGATTGGCACTGTGTCACAAAGAAGTGTGACATATATTGCATAAGCTGCAGTGCCTGTTAGGAAAATGAAATGCTTCTCCTATAATTGCGAAGCCAACAATAGAGGAGTTAATTGTGTCTCTCTTTTGGTGTGGGATGTCATATGTCTCATCTTTTCTTGCTGCACACTGTGCCTAGCTGTGACATTCCTTATGTGGAAATTCTCTAAAGCAGTCATTTTTCATCGCTTGTTCCGCACATGCAGCTTTTAATAGTCTCATAGATCTTCCCATAAAACTAATTTAAATAATTATTTAGTTGAAATATTTTTTGAATAAATAAATAAAACATTTCTAAGTATAACTGGTGTTGCATTATGAATAATAAAATAAATGTATAATATTTTAAAACCTCAATACTTTAATTACTATACGTGTGCCATTAAATAAATATACTAGAAAACAGGTACTGAATATACTGTTTGATAGTTTGGGAGCAATAAGATGATTTATTTTTTATTAATTGGGTGTTTTATTTTGGGAAATATGATCAAGAAAACACCAATCTTGTTCAGCATAGTTACATAAGTTCGTTATATGTATAAGAATGTACATATTTTTAAGGATTAGGTGAGCTCTTTATAAAAATAGTAGACTCGCAGATTTTCCAGGAGAAGTATTATATAGAAATTAAACAACCAGCTAGGAACCTCAGATTTAAAAATGATCTCGGGCCCCAGAGTTAAGAATGACTGCATCAGATAGATAAGCTACCAGTCTATGGAGGAAGGGGGAGGAGAAGCACAAGGAAAGTGTCACTCACACTGTTTATACAGCACCTCCTGCTGTCAGATCCATAAAGAGAAATGAGAATTGACTTTGGAAGAGACTATTCCTGTCTAGAGCTAATAGTGGTCAGCAAGAAGAAATCAAACAAAAACAAACCCAAAACCAAGAGACTATGTGTGAGGGAGAGAAACAAGCAGAAAACAAAAAAAGCAAAGCTTGTTTCAGAATGTTTCTGAGTCAGTATAGTGATGTATTAAAAAGTGAGAAATATCTTTACACATTTTCCTGATAGTTCTTCGCATCTAAGACAATGCTGCCTGTCACAAAAGCTACAGAAATGAAATCTATTACTTTCCAGTGCTTTAACATATAGTATTTACTCATTTAGAAAAAAAAAATAGAAAATGCATACAAGTATTTAGCAAGTATAATGGTAATTAGTAGAACAAAACAGACAATAGGGTTTCTAAATAAAAATTCATATGCAAGTCATTTATTGACTACTTTTTGCTCTTCTCTGTAAAGAAGATATAAAGACATTTGAGTAAATTAACTTATGTTAATCATTCCTGTGGTGATTATCCAGCAGTGTTCAGTTGGAAATTGTAAATGACAAGAAAAATACAATAATTTTAATAGATTTGAAATCTCTTCTGAAGACAAATGGCAAATGAAAGCCTTGCATATAGACGTATGCTCAGTATAACCACGTTGGACATTTTTAAGAGTCCAGATTACAAGGATAAATGTCGGTACAGCTATGACAGTTAATTGTCTACACAAAACTTACGATTAAAATATTTTAATAAACATTTCAAACTGGTTTAAGTGCTTAAATGAATATTTCACAGCACAAGGAAATTAAATGTATTGTGCAGTTACTGTGCTGAAAGCTTGTGTTATTTTGAATTATATTACTTCAAAGATAAGATCTGACATATAATTCAACTTAAAGTAATTCTCTCCTGATTTTTCCAACTGTTTTCTAACTGACATTGTGTTAGTACTGAACTTAAATGCAATAATTGTAATAACTGTAGGTTATGTTATGCTGTAGGTATAACAATACCTCTTGCTATAATCTTACTGTATTTTGCTTGTGTTGGCCTTTTTTTTCTAAATAACTGAAACAAGTTTGTTTTGTAAAGAGCACATTGTGATATGATACAGATTAGGATGCACATTAATAAAGAACCAGGACATTCAATCAAAATACCACCACTTTGCCCTGTTGTGCCAAGGCCTGACAGCATAGTGCTGTGATGACTGCACACAGTATTCCTACCAGTATAACATCTAGCCGTTACTTGACAACATTAAATATATTTTCTTGATTTCTATTTATGTCAGTGTTATTTTGACATTTGAATTATTTGGATTTACTTTGTCTTTTCATTTAAATAAAAAGGGAATGGAAATAAAAGAAGGGAAGTTCTTTGATTCACTATTACTCTGCTAAGACACTGTAGTCTGTCCGTTGAAATCAAATAGCACATACAACTAATAATATGCTAATACATGTACTTCTATAATAATATGCTAATACATGTACTTTTACTAAAATCCATCTGGACTTCAATTTAAAAGGCATGTATTGAGTTAAAACAACACATAGTTTCTGGTCCACACTGTGCACTGGTTGCACAGTGTCGCCTTTATAATCACTTTGTTGCTTCTTGCCCCAGAGGAAGAGAACAGTGAGGAGCTACCATGTCTTTGTATCCTTTTGAAGAAGATAATCAGTATTCTCCAAATAGCATTCCTTGAGAATAATATAGGTGAAGTAAACCAGGTAAAACTGAGAGAGTACTTGAACTTTGGGAAGTGGTTTGTACTTTTCTCTAAATAAAGGGGAAAGGAAGAAAATATGTATCTATAAACGCTGTACTACAAAAGCTTTTTTTTTTTTTTTTTTTTTTTTTACCTTTAAACTCTTTCTAATTGCAATTATGTATCTGTATAATGAGCTATAATCTTGACAAAAAATCTTCTCTAAAATCTTGACAAAGCTTATATTCCTATTTTAACGCCATGAATTCTGGGACAGTTTTGTAACAAAAATTGTAAAATTTAAACAACAGTACTGTTAGAATTATTCTGCTGTTAATGTTTCCGATGTTAGCCTTTTGCCTTGCGATTTTAAACATGCTGGGCTGGTGTCTGTTGGGACTTCTGAGATTCCCAAATATATCTGGAGGTTAAAATCAGTTCATTGTATATATAATGTATGCAATTGGGTGAATGCATGTAAGACATTTTTCAATCTTTTTGTCAAGCCGCTATAGTTTCTATTAAAATGCTTTTAGAAAAAAAGCATTGCCAAAATGGAATTGCTTTTAAGTGAGATGTAATACATAACAATAGAAATAACATTACATCTGATGGTATGGGATATAGTTAACACTTCCAGAGATGGGGGATGTCCATCTCATTAGCATTCTTCATATGTAGTGGTGCTGTTGGTGGGGGTGTTGAAGTAGGAATGCCATTGTGCTGGGTTCCAGTGTTTGGGGACAAACACTGCTGTGGAGGGAACGTGTGAAAAGGCCATAGTACTGACAGTGAATGAAGAAGGCTGTGCTTTCTGTATGCTTCAAGCAGGGAAGCTGTCATTCACAGGCCTAGCACAGCTAAACAGAGGCCAAAAGAGAAGACTCAAATACCTTTTAAAATGATATTAATGGTTTTTAAACATTTTCTTCATTTAGAATTACGGTTTATTCAAGATGTTGATCTGTCCTTTACTAAATAATACAAATTTTGCATGAACAGGTAAACAGAAGAATACCTCGTCATTGCCACAGTAAAGATTTATTATGGAAAATGTACATGTATAAATATTTCAGAATAACAAGTTGTTTTAAGTATATGTAAATGCTTTTGAGCACGTGTTACTTGCAAGGGTGTAGCAAAATTTTAATGTGATCATAAACAAACATAGCCAGACCTAAGGTTCTATTCTGTGTGCTTTTATTTTTACTGGGAGTGTGTTATATGTGGGAATGAGGGGACTGAGCTGGGATGAGAAGTGACAGGAAATTGTGCTGAATGTTCATTAGCTTGATCTAGCACAACTTACAGTAATAGTAATTAATCATTTGAACCACAGCAAATTACATTACATTAAAGTAATGGAGCTAGTATGCAAAATATCCCCAAGAAAACAAGAGAGAATAAAATTATTGACTGATTCTACTATTTGCCATTTCAGCTATGGGACCACAAACTGAAATGTACTATTTCAAAACTGTATATCCAACAGCTTTGCTGCTATTATTCTAAGCTACATCCATAAACATTATAATTCATAAGGTTTTCCTCATTTTGCTGTGCGGATCCCTAAAAATATTACTGACTTTTAAAAAATTGAAATATTGCAAATACCAGAACCAAGAAAAAAGAAAGGCTATATTTCTTCTATTTTCTTGTGTTCTCTTGAAACTGCTGACTCAAGTACTGGAGGTTCAATACATCTGCAATAAGCAAAAAAATAAAAAGCTTTTTTCCGTAACTTTTCCTTTTTGTACTTTATATGAAATGGATCTGTCATTACTATTCAATTGATTTTCACAGATTTCAGTAATTACACTGTGTAGTAAGATATCTAATGACTCTTTGGGGATTGTTTTTTCCCCTTACAAATAAATTACAAAATAGCTGTTAGGTATAATCATTTTGCGGGGGTTTTGGCTGGCAGAAACTAACCAAATTATACACTTTTATCAAGTATTTTTTAATCCATATGTTTTTTCTTATAATTTTTATATTCAACCTAGTTCATAGACTTATCAGAAAATTACAGCAAAGAATACTGTCCCTGTTTATAATGCTGTTTTCAGGAAATTAGATTATATTGTGGTAAAGTTGGCATAATAATTATTAGATATTATTTGAAGAAAGGGAAGAAATTCACCGAAATGCTTAACTTGATTTCCAGTTCAACCCAATCTTGTATTTGTGTTTTTGTGGTTTTTGAAAGTGTATTCTTAAAATAAATTGAGTACCACAGTCTCTGTTCAGTAACCCCACCTATTTTTAGACTTAAATATTTGTTTCCTCTTCCTTGCAGCTTCTGCTTTTCTAATTTTATCTGACATTGATTCATGCTGTTGAAGAGGTGTTAAGTATCTTTTTCTTCTTTATAGGTCACAGAAAAATAGATTTTTTTGGTCTGTTTGACCTGTGTATGGACGACTCAAGAAATAATCCCATGTTAAAGTGAACTTTGTGTAGAGCAAGATTCCATGTGAAAACTGTAATATTTCAGCATAGGTTCTTATTAAAAGAATATAAAAGTAGTGTTTCAGTAATTTTGAAATTGAAAGAGAAAACTGCCCTCTCGATCGTTCGGATAAGTGATTCTTAGAATGTTGTATTGTTTATAGGTTTGAGTGATGGTTGAAATTTTTCCCACAACTGAGCTGCATTCTAGTTACCAGAAGTATTTTAAGAACCTTAAACTTGTGTCTTTTTCTAAGCGTCATGCCTTGAGCAGGCCTAACATCAGTTAAATGAAGTGAAAATTGCATTCTTGTCTTGATAGAGATGAAAATGGATTTCTGGTCATGAAATAGATGTAGTTGTCACTTTTTTAAAAAGGTGTCAGCAGTTTGCTTCAGCAAGTAAGGTGCCAATTCAGTATGACAGTAAACTTGTGATCTGAGCAATCAATAAAATGCTTCAATAACTTCTGCTTCATTACACTTATAATAAGAGGCTATAGATCTGTGGCACATAAAATGTTGATAAAGAGGATATGTAGGGACTTAGTGTGACATTTTGTTTTACTAATACAGTAAGTGCAATGTTGCCATCTAGAGTTTGTGCATAGGTAATTGTTCTGAAAGCAAAAGCTTGACTGAAAAAATAAACATTGATATTTCAAAGCCCTGTTTACTTCCGTCACTTAGAGGCATGTATGTCTATCTATATGGAATAATTCATTTGCCTTGTCACAAAATTGTTTAGGTCAGGAAAAGTAAGGCAATTTTTAGGTTTTTTCTGCTTTTTCATTTGGTAATGTGTAAAAACATGGCTTTTTTCCCCCCTAAACCGACATTTAAATGCATCTAAGAAACAATTATAATCTAAATAGATTTAGTTGTTAACAGCTACTAACAAAAATTATAACATTACAATGATTTGACACCTGCAAGGGGAATAATGGAAGTTTGTAATTGCAAAGAGTTAATGTTGTGATGTTTCAGATTCTGACCAAGTGTTCTTTCAGTTGATATATGTATTATGAGACCATAAATGACTCCCGCTGATTTTTCGTGAACATACATTGCAAGGGAATT
The DNA here is from genome assembly GCF_034619465.1 of Leptosomus discolor. Lineage (NCBI taxonomy): Eukaryota > Metazoa > Chordata > Aves > Leptosomiformes > Leptosomidae > Leptosomus > Leptosomus discolor. Next base: position 19,133,833 of record NC_141402.1, on the reverse strand, counting down.
GTCTGTGAGCTATTTATCTTGTAAGAAAATTATTTTGATATGTTAAGTAGGTTTTTTTTCTCCTTTTAAGATGGATGGCACCTGATTGATACAACAGATAAAGAGTTTCCGCTATGTGCCATATTGCATTTCAAATAAATAAAACTTAATTTACATCTAGAGAGAGTTTTACTTCCCAGGCGAATTATCAGAAATCCTAAATTCTTCTGAAATGCGTTTTCAAAAGGTGTGGGGGCAACAGTTCTGTCTAGCAAGCATGAAGGATGAGCTTGCCGAGTTCAGCAATCTAGAAGGGTTTTACTTAGCTAAAGAGTAAGTGGTTGAGATTATTGAGAACTGGGTTATTAAAAACTTGTTTGCACAGAAAAGGCTAATGTTGCACTGATCTAGCATGTTTATTAAGAGGATGACTGATTAAATCTTTTCGTTCTTATAAGCAGCAAGAATGATATTGCTTCTGGTTTTCCTTCTACTTCGGTGTGTAATTTATAAAGAGTTTCTCTTGAGCATCAGAGCATTATTGTACCTCGGGTGGCTGTGGTAGTCATGTTCCGTGTTTCTGAAGAGGTAGCTTTCGCTCTGATGAGGTAGTTTGATAACACTGTCCTGTACTCTATCACTATAATTTAATTATGAATTTCATCTGCACAGAGAATATATGGGTGAGAGTAAATGGCAGAAATCTGTCTGTAATTGTGGGAAGTAGTTAAATGAATGCTTTAAAAACATAATTTCTGGACGAACTTGCATTATTTTTTCCTTCTCCCTGTTTCAACATGAATATTTGCTAGAGACATATGGTTCACACTAAAAAAGTCTGTATTAGTCAAAATGTAGACCACAGATGGGGGATGATATCTTTTGCAAATTAGAAATTAAGTGACCGTTTGGGACTAATGAAGTTTTAATTATAGCAGGGTCCAACATCTTTGTCCAATGCGTTTGCCACTCATATTTGATTAAGCCTTGCTGGCCACAAAGCAGTTCACCTTTTGAAGGTGGGATGTACTGAGGTGCCTCCTGCACAATCAGGTGAATCCAAAGGGACATGGATTCTTTGGTGATGACATGGAGGGAAAGGGAAAAGGAATTTGTTACTTTCCATTTTATTACCGGTCTTGGAATTGGATTACCACAAAATGATGCCTCTGCATATTTGAAGGAAATGCATCTCTGCACAGAACTATGAGTTCGACTTTTTTGAGCATTTAGAATTCATAGACTCAAAAGTCTTGAGATATATGATCTTTGACTTTGATGGCATATCAAATAATTTTGATCTGGAACCAGGTTCTAAGGATTTGTCAGACCAATGATTAAATTCCTGTATTTTATCTGTCTTCATGCACACTGAGATTATTTCAGTTCCTCTCGGACTACCTGTCTTTCTTTAGGCGTTGTGCAAGGTCAAATTACATCACATTTGCCATGGAATAAAATAAATAAATATTCACTCAATTAGCTCAGTTGACAAAGGGTAAGTTGTTAAACAAAGTAATTTGAATGTGTCCCTGTGTCTGGGGAACTAAGAGATTCTTCTAGTATAACCAGGCTTACAGTAAATTTCTGAGTTTTCAATTTTGTTCTATAATTCTGGATTAAGAACTATTAAATATATCTGTTGAGTAGGAGAAAGAGATCTTTCTGTAAATATTCTGTAAACCCATGTAGTTTTATACAGAAAAGATTGAATCAAGATTAGTTTCAGATATATCACCTTAGAGTTATGTAAGGAGACAGCTAAACATGGACTATCTCCCTGCATTAAGATGGGACTGTGTTTGCGGTAGTGTCCTGTCTGATACCTAAATGCAGCACTGACTTTTTTTTCCTTGCTGTGGGTTAAATGAAATGCTGCACAAGTATTAGATCTACTCTTTGAGTTAGTTCTTCCACTAAGCTTATTAAAAGTCATTAAAATAAAAAATAGAAGCTCAATTTAGACATTTCTGATTGTATTGAAAATAAAACATTGCATTTTACAACTTTGAAAGTAATTACAGAAATCTGTTGCTAAAGTCAGTGGAAGTAGGTTTGACAGATTTTCTCTAAATTACCCAACCACCTACAGGTATTATTGCCAAGATTCTTTTGAAATGAGAATAAATTTTATAGAGTTATAACAGCGAAGTGAAAGGGTATGTTTGATAGATTCCCTGAACTGTTTCAACACCCACAGGTATTATTTGTAAGAAAACAATCATGCAGAGTCTTCAGCTGGTTAGAGAGGGCACAGCATTCCATCTTCACCTGACATCCTATCTGTTCTCTCAACATCCTGTGCCCCCTGCCTAACACCCACTCCTCCCAAAACAATGCTCACCAAGAGAGTTTTGTGTGAATGGACAAGAATATGAATGTTTTTTTAAAAGAATCTGAGCAGTGTAGAAAACACATTGTTTGTGGGTGACGAAAAGGCTTGAGGTGGGAGAAGAAAAACTGTCTTTAGGATTGATTAGTATTCTTCACTTTCTTTCCTAATTAATCAATGTTGTTCTTTAATTGTTAGAACCTCTCAAAGGTAATTATTTACTAGCCCAAAAGCTGAATGTAAGAAAAAAGACCCAAAAGATGAAATTGAAGATTTTATTTGCTTTGTTTCTCTCTTTTTGCTTGATTTGCATATACCACTCTGGTGTGTCTTTTCAATTACTCTAAATAATTGAGTCCTGTAATATTCAGTGTGGGTTCGTCAAGCACATTGCATAAACTATACGTATTTAAGTTTTAACGTGAGGGCCTTAAGTCTGTGAAAATTAAACATTATGAAGTTGTGCATTTCTCAAAGACGCTTGTTTCATGTTATGGTTTTATTTCCATAAATTCATTTTTAATTTATTCCTGTAATGCCTAAAAGATCCAAAAATACCAGGCCTATTTATAGTGCATACACCAGATTTATTATATGTCACACAAATGTAGTTTCCTGTATCTTATACCATAATTTTATTAACATTTAAAAGCCTACTATTATATACTTTGAAATGTGTCCATTTTTCCAAAGATTTTTTAAACTTGTTTTCATTCTTCTTCTTTTTAAATAATCTGCTACAGTTATCATTTTGAATCTTGATTAACTACTGAAATTCAGTATTAACAACATAAATATTACCATTTAAAATTAAACTAATTCAGTTTTATTTTGAATAAATTAGGGATGTAAATCAAATTAGGGTGACTTGCAGGTTTCAAGAACATGAAAATAAATTTCTAAACTTTCTTCTCTAGCAAATGACACTAAATCCATCTTTCACTTTGTCTGGCTGAACAATTTTTCTCTTACGCTAAGGAACAGAGCAATACCTTATTTAACTTCGTACATCTGGAAACAGCTCAGGCTGTGCTGACTTAACCACGCATTTTCTTAAAGAGCATCCAGAACATTAGCAAGTTCTGTTGTCCCATCTCAGAGTGCTGCAGCCGTGTTGTGTTCAGATCTGATTTATGAGCTGCAGCCTTTTGTCCAGAACTAGCGATAAACATCCGTATCCTGGCACCATGTGGGTGTAATCACCAACATGCATTTCTTTTCCAGCTTGATCTTCTCTGCTGATCATCTTCTGGACAGAGACACTGCCCTCTTAAAATTTCAGTATTCCTATCCATTTCAGTAGCTTGAGAAGTTCATCATCTGACTGTGTCTGTTTCACTTTACAGAGTGGCAGCTAATGGGTCATTGGTCCTGTATTTTTTTAATATGTTGTTCTTTCAGCAATCAAAATAAGAATTCTACCTTACTGGACTTCTGAAGAGATCTCACAGTTCAGAAGACAGGCAGGCAACTGTGTGAGACAAGAATGTGTTGCAGCCTGTATCATGAGCTAAAGTGATGATTCACTATTATTGTGAATCTTTTTCTACCATTGTAGTGAAGAAACCACTTGTCAATATTCCATTTTGTGAAATTTTTCCCTGAGCCATCGCAGCTCTGTTTCATATAGCTAAGTCATCTGAGTTGTGTCATCTATCAGGTTGTCACACTCTAGTGTCTTGTATACAAAAAAATGATTTCACGTAATTTCTAGGTAAGTTTATGTCCTGGAGTCTTAAAGACAGCAGTTGTTCAAAGTAAAAGTGAAGTCCCATTGGGGTAGCAAGCAGAGTATATGGCTATTATATATCCATAATTCTATATATTGATTGCAAGCCTGAGTTGGTCTCAGCCAAAGTTGCCAACTGTTCACTGGTGCAGATGCAGACTTTCTTCTTAGCAGAAGAGGAGTGAAAGAACTTCAGCTTGCTGTGCCCATTGGGAGAGACGCAAATGAACACCCCTTCCTAGGGCAGAATCGTAGAATCACGGAATCATAAGGTTGGAAAAGACCTCTCAGATCAGCAAGTCCAACTGTTGACCTAATACCACCATGCCCACTAAACCATGTCCCAAAGTGCCACATCTACGAATGGTTGACTGTGTGCCATTTCTCTGTTATGACTATGTCATGTCTCCACAGGATCATTTTTAGCAGAGTCCTGGTGTTGACTACCAGAAGGAAAGGTGAATTTTGTCAGTTATCAGAATTCTGGCAGTCCTTGTTTGTCCAGGTAGCCCAAAATGTAGGTGTTCTGCCAGAAGTGATATAGATATATTGAGTAAGATCAAAAGCATGCCATGTTTTACCCTGCTTCTCAGACTGAGCTGTTAACAATAGTTTAAGCAGGGCATCTATGTCCTAAAATTTATGTACCTCTACATTTTTGCATTAAAGCTTATTAAAGGTCCATTATCACTACTGATCCTGACATTTCTGGTGTCAGAAAGGAGAAGACTATGTAGAAGGGAGAAATAGTATATGAAGAAGGAAAAAATGATCATCAAAGTGTATAACCTTTTATATTGTGTAAAATTTTAGTTTCAATATATAAATTGAAGGGATACTTTCTGGGAGTGGGGAATGGGGAAAAAATACAGGGGGAAGTTAATGGCAATGGGCATTCACATTGACTGTTTTAACATTTAATTAATGTGCAATTTGGACAACCATGTTTAGGATGCAAATTCTTTATGCATTGAACTACACTAGATCAATGAAAACACCTACTTGACTTCTGTTTTAATGCGTGTGATTACCCATCTAAGTGCAGTTGGAAAGATTAGATGGAAATGAAATTTTAGAGACTAATTGCAGTTAGTTCATTTTTGAAGTTTGGTTTTATCTGTAGTTTGGATTATAAAAATAATTGTGTTATAGCATTGTGCTCTTCGTTTGAATATGGAAGATCACAGGTGAAAATATACTGTAATCGGTATTACTATATGGGAACAGTTGTCCAGATATAAAAGAACTCACTTTACCTAGTAACAGAATCATCAATGTAAGTCAATATACTGGCAAATACAAAAATATTACATTAATTCCATCTACTAAAACTGCAGCAGAAAAAGATAATGCTTCTTCTCATTCTCTTTCCGCTGTTTTTAACTCCCTCTCAGCTTACTGAGAAAGTCAAGTAAGTCTTGTACTGACCAGCTGCTTGAAAGCAGCAGACATTTTGGAAAACTTGTCAAAATGTGCTCATCAAAAGAAGAATAGGTTGCTGATAACAGTCAATTGTGAATTACTGAAGAATTTTTTAAAATGTTGTCAGTGAAGTACAGCAATGGAATTCTACCTGTATGACTAAATGCTTTAAATTTACTAGTGGAATTATTCACTTTGATTAAGCATGTACATCATAATTTGCTAAATTACGTCTATATGTATAACACTGGAAAGTATGACATTTCATTCTTACCATTTGGAGGAATAAATATTTTTTTAATATTTACATATTTTTAATACTTGAATATCAACTCAGTGTTTATAGGTTAAGTTATAACACATTAACATGATCAGTTAGAAAAAAAAAGAACAATTTCATGAGCTGCTTCCCCCAGTCTTTAATGACGTATGGAAGGAAAAAATGTTCTTGAACAGCTGATATAACCAGTCATTCTTTAAAAGGTGTAGAGCTTGGTCTAATGACTTGTTTTTCATGTTCTGTGAAAGGAGACAATTGAACTTATCGCACTAAAATCTTAAAGAATTTGGATAATTCACAACAAACATGTTAAAGCCTGCAGTAAGTTGGTTTTGCCCCACTGAGATTGAATATAGCACAGACTTTTCTGGAAACAAGGAAACAGGACATCAGTGTAGCTGTTGGCTGAGATGACTGACAAAAACATTTTTGTGGTAGTTGACAAATGTGACCTTAAGCCTAACGAAGAACTGCAAGGAAATAAAAACTACGATCTCTATTGTGCTTATCTGCCAGAGGTCCTTATTAAAAGTCCAGACTGAATTGAGGCTTTAGAATAGTAGAACCAAAGAGGACCATGATGTCAGTCTTGTGCTACAACCAGGAGCCATATCATACAACACTTATAAGATCAGATTCCACCTAAAAAAAATAATTGGGGTTTCTACTCTCAGTTTTCCTATAATAAGGCTGTCTGAGAGCTTCGCTGCTCCAATCGTTAGAAGGTTTCTTCTCATTTCCATTCTGAAAGTTTTCATGTCTCTTTAGTAGCCATTTTTTCCAGTTTTAATACAATTTCTATGAAAAAGCTCTGCCTTGTCTTTGCTCTTTACCTCCTCTCCATGTATTTTTCAACAGCAGTCATATCTCTTTTCAGCCTCTTTTTTGCTAGACTAAACCAAATCCTTCTTGATCACTCTTGTGTGAGATGCTCTTCATTGCTGTAACCATGATAGTATTCCTTGTCTGCACCTGTCTTGGTTCTTACTAGAACATAAGAAAAAGGTGCACATTATTTCAAACTATTTCATGGCTTGTTAAGGTGCTTTCAAGTTTCACGGATTTTTGTTCTTCTTTTTTTAAACATAATTTATATTCACTATTCTCTATTCAACTGGTGGCCTCTCTGCCATAAAAAAAATTCTATTTAAAATATTTGTTATTGTCTATTTCAGTATACAGAGGAGTTAATTCAAAATTCTGAAATGAAGATTATTTTATTGTCCTCAATGTATTGAGTATCTTGAGTTTTACTTCTAGGTCAGACCATGTTATATTTCATCATTAATGCACAGTGCTACCTTACTACATTTATTCTTCTGTCTGCCTTTCAGTACTTGTGTTCCAGTCATAATCTTCCACTGTGTGTGCTACGTCTGTAATATAAGGTTTCACATTCTTTTTTGTTGTTTTTGTTGTTAGGCATTTTCCATTAGTATCAACCACACTGTGATTTTCACAGATCACACCCATTTTCTTGTCACATAAGGTTTCAGTAGTTCTTTCAATAACTACTTAACCTTTCCAATTAATGTCTTCTACAATGTTATCTTTTCCTCTGATCATTAAAACTAAATATGAAAGTAATAAAAACCTCTTTTCTTATTTCCCAATTCTTAATAGTCATGTTATCTGGTAAAATGTGCGCAGACATTAGAGTATATGAATTTTCTGAATGAATGAGTTCTGGAAGACTGAAGATGGTGGGACTCTCCCTTGAAACTCTGTATAACCTATTAATATAATAACTATTATCAATAAAGTTCTATTTATGAAATATCAATATATTAACAAATATGTATTAATGAGTATGGAAATATTTGGAAGAATCTGTGTGATAATATGGTCAGGCTTTCATATCTAGATCCTTCAAAATCTCAAACTAAAATTATACTTAGTTGTTCTTCATTCTTTACATCTCTTTTCTCCTGAATTTACTTACAGAAAAATATCTTTCTAGTTTTTGGAATAGTTTTGTTTTACGTTGTGTCATGGTTTTGTTCAATTTAACTTGACAAATATGGATGTATTATACATATGGTACTGAAGTTGTAATTAGGGAATGATAATATTCTGTTTTGTGGAAATTCCAACTGATAGGAAATTAAGTATGCAAGTAGTTATGCTCAGCAGAAGAGTGCAGACTTGAAAGGTATATCTTGTTAACTGCTTGTTTAGAGGGCAGAGTTACTTTAATAGGTTTCTTCTGTGCTCATGATGTTGGTAGTTGCAAATACGTGCTCTCCCAATTTTTCTCCCTTTTAGCATTGAGACAGAAGACCTCAACAGTTTTCCTTCTTCATAAGGTGCTGATTTGTCTGTAAACATACAGATGGTTTGTAAAAAAGATAAAAGGCATTGATTAATTTGGACAGTCTTCTGGTTATATGTCTGGGTCATACCAACTACATTGTTTCTGGATTGTAATGTGTCAGCTTACAATTCATTCATTCTCCCAACTGAATGTACGTTGTGTATCTTATTAGTGTTGCACATTGGTGTTTAAGAATACAATTCTCCCCCAAAACAGAAAATAGCATAGCAGAGAAATTCCTATGTACGTCTGACAAGGCTTATATTGATTATGTGAACCCTTCTCTGCTTTTGTGAGTAAAACAAGGAAATGAAACTAGTGCCCACATCTTTTTTTATCCTAGACTGATAGACAGTCTCTGCAGCTTTATGTAAAACACAGAAAGAAGTAGTTGTCATATTGATATCACTTTGCACCAAACCTTAAAACACATAGGGTCTTTCTTCGAAGTTCCAGTAGATATCAGGTGCTCTATTTTCTCTGTACTCTGTTGAAGTTAATTTTGCAGTTGTAGTCTTACCTAAAATAAGTATTACATTAGACATAAAAAATGTTTGTAATACAAGTAAGTGCTATTTTCCTGATAAATCTAGTATGCGGAACTGGGCACACGGTTAAAGACAGTTAGGAGGCTGTTTCAAATCAAGAAGAGATTCTTCTGGGCCTTGGCTATGAGTGGAAACAGACTTTGACTATGAAGTTCCACCATAAACGGCAAGGGAGACCCTAATCCTCCGGTTAGGAAGATGCCATTTAAAAAAGCTTCCTCCCTTAGGGAACTCCTTCTTTGTGAGAAATTTTGTCATGTGATCAAAGTCTCCATCAGGTTTTCTGTTGCTTAGTTACCACCAGTCCCTTGGGCAGATTGGTTCCCCCAGGTTGCAGTCAACACTTCATCCAGGTGAAGGGCTTGGACAACACACAGTAAATTAGATGCCCTGAAAACCTTCAGCGAATGAGGTCTGTAAAAGCAGTATGTTGAAGTTTTAACTCTTTCAGATTTGTTAGACCAGTTGCCTAACATATGTGACTATTTTTCCATGAGACCACTAAACCAAGTTACTTCTCCAGTGAGACACTGGCATGGGTTGCCCAGAGAAGCCGTGGCTGCCCCCTCCCTGGAAGGGTTCAAGCCAGGCTGGATGGGGCTGGGAGCAACCTGGTCTGGTGGAAGGTGTCCCTGCCCATGGTAGGGAGTTGGAACTGGATGGTCTTTGAGGTCCCTTCCAACGCAAACTGTTCTATTATTCTATGATTCTATGATACTTAGTATCATATTTTCTCTCCCCTCCCCCTCTTTCTCTGGATTTTTTTTTAAATAAAATTATATGTTTCTTATGTCGTATAAACTAAAATTTAGTTTTGAAGATTACCGCAAATGTCACTGAACAATGGACATCACAAGCAGGAAAACAACCTGATGTCAGGAAATATAACAATCAAGGGACTATTTTCCAATGGCAATAGCATTTACATTGTTTCTAGATTCTGTAGTTTTTATTTGTAGGAAACCTGCCATCTTTTAAGCAAAGGTGTAAATAAAGATGATTCCAGCCTTAATTAATTTTAAAAAAAGTGTATCCACCACTTATATAAAACATAGTTTTTTAGGAAAGAATTACTTCCTTTGATCTTACAGACATATTATTGCTGTGCTTAGTTTGTAAAATATGTGCTGTATTCTTCTAAAGGGAGAAATTTGCTTAAAAGCTTCTTTTCACATACAATTTTAAAAATGCAAATTCACATTTGGTTTACTGTTAACATAACATAGTTGAATTTTACAATTTATTTTTTTTTCCTGGATAAGGGTTATACCTAGCTCTTTCACAGAAAACTTTTGGGGGTACACACTTTTTATCAGCACTGTTTAATTTATCCCTACAGGAAAAAGCACACTACACAAAAGGAGAATGTATGTATCAGGCTTGCGTGTAGCCCTGAACTCTGGACCAGAGTTATGGCTTCTCTTTGAATGCCAGTCATAGGATGCAGATATCATGCAATATTACATATTTTTCCAGGGCTGGCATCTGGCTGCTCAGTAGATTCCCGAGGCAGTTCTGTTAGCACTGTTGAGATGCCTCCAGGTCTACCACGTGATTAAGTTGCAGATGGAGTACTTGCGCAATGCACTCCTCTTTTTCCTCTGTTAATCATAATAGGGAATCTGTGATCCTTCTTTGTGAGGTAGGGGATTTGTACATGCTTTAAAAGCAGTTATTTGCCCCTTTTAAAAAATTAATTAAGAAGCCCCCAATTTTTAGAGAAAATCATATCCCTTCTGACAGCGCTGTAATGTGTTACAGTAAGACTTCCCAAAGCCTTATATCTGACTGTTAGATTTTTAATTCGATGCTATATAAATCTCTTTTGAATGCTTGTTTATCAAAAGTCACTTCCTATGTTTAAATACTAGCTGAGAAAAAGTCAGTGGTGAATTTAAGACAACTATTGAGCAAGTACTTGATTTGGGATACCTCTATTCATTGACATTAAAGAACTGAAAAAAAAAAAATGCAGGATAAATAGCATAATTCCTGAAGTGAAAGAATATCAAGTGCCATTTCTATACAAATATGTCTTAAATATTTATGGTGGCTGTTTCAGATGTTACAAATTTTTGTATTTATAACTTCTGTAATATGAAATTAGGTAATTTCATACAGCATGTACTGAAATCTGGGAGACTTGGGTTAAAGTATAGCTTATGCTTAACTTTGGCATGTAGAAGGCCATTCCTGATCCTTACTAAGTAAAAGCAGTACAATGTTCTGGCTTTATTCTTAGAACATCCTTTTCAGCGTAGATTTTTTTTATTTCAAAATAAGTGCATGTGTAGCTAATCCTTTACTAAAATGGCAAACTTTTCCTGAGCATGTCCTCATTGCATTTTATCACACTATTTAAGAACTATTAATTAATTATTTGACTTCATAACAGTCTCAAATTAATATTTGCATAAAAACCTTCAGATCATTTCATTGTTTTGTTTAATAGGGTTCCCCTCTTCAGATTATAGCCTTTTCCAATAAATTGCAAATTATGCAAACAAAGTACGCCTACTTAAGTTTGGCAATTTTGCATTGCCAAATGACTATTGTTTCACTGTTCATTTGTTCAAAGGATTACTTTTTAAATTAGTGAACTAAAATGAAAAAGTGCATGTTTCTGTTCTCTTGTTTGTAACCCATAATTTTCCTAAGGCCAATTTAAGGTATATTGTCTTTTAGAATGACATTAAATTAGACCTCAGTCATCTGCTTCCTGTCACTTTGTATTATTTTGTACTTGTTCATCAATCCTTGGGGGAAATCAAAAGCCTGTGTGGCTCCCATTTGAATCTGCATAATTCTCAGTGATGGCTGGGTCAGGAGGTGCCTCCCCATGATATTTAAATTTCTACCATAACTGGAGCCATTAACCCTTCAATGGCGTGGTCATTCCAATAATCTTGTTAGTATGTATTGTGTTATTTATTAGGGCAAGGAAAGTAATTTAGATCTTAATTTTAATTCCAAATTATGGTATTTTGATATTAGTAAGAATGTCAGTGGATTTTTATAATACTCGTTTTATTCATGTATGTATTTATTCTTAAGTACATTCTAACTACATTTGACAGCAACTTTTATAAAGACCCTTTAGTCTTTTTCTCCTGTTCTGAAAACAATTTAAATGTATTAATTTGGTTTCTCAATATGCAAACTATTTTGCTCCTAGAAGTTAAATTCTCTTAAGTGCCACTTGTAAAACTGAGTAACCAAAGGTAGCTATGGTATGCAGAGAGGATGTCCTGTATGGCAGTTGTGATGACACTGCGGCAGTCTGTAGATGGAAAAGTAAAGAACTGCCATCACGTTGCACTAACAGAACTGAGCAGACCAGCAGAATTAGCTGCCTCAAGAGGAGGAACATTGCATGTGCCTTCCATATTCCTCAAAGTTCTGTTAAAAGCTCCTTGGTCATAGCTAAGAATACAAATACTCACGGTCTGTGTTTCTCATGATCGGCCAACAACGACTAAGAAAGGCGAAGGGCACACGTGAACTGACACACGTTGCACGTGCTCGGTTTTACCACAGCAACAGAATGATGGAAAGGTACAGGGCACTCTACTTCCGTGAAAGAACTAATGGCACTATTCTGCAAATCTTTTCATGTGTGCTTATCTTAAAAGGTTCTAAACATTGCCAGGAAGTTCAGTTATTAAACTTGTCTTGAAGCATTTTGGGTTAATGGTTTGCATTCACAGGGAAAGTTACACACATCAGCATGAACCTTTTACTCTCATATTACAACAAAAAAGGCAAGAGAATTTAAATAAAGAAAATATTGAGCCCTCTGCAGTACTGTACTTCTGGATTATATAATTTCTATAGGTACACATGTATTATCTCATTTCACTTTTCTCTGAAAACTAATTAAAATAGCCACTGTGTTATACTACATTTCATAATCTTAAACTATTATACCCTCCATTCTGTTGTATCTCAACATGCTTCCATTTTTATTTACCTCTCTTCAGATATGCAAGGTAGACACGCGCTATTCTCATTTAGCAGGAAGAGTACTACGGCTTGCCCAAGGTCAAAAAGGGAGCTCATGTCATAAGAAATCAACTAATCCCACCCAATCTTCCCAAATCATAAACTGAAGGCCTTAATGTTAAGATGTATTCTAGGCCACCTTTGTTTACAATTCTGTAAATACTATCACCATTGCGATGTCTTAATTATACCCTTTGCTAGAGTCGTCCTCTTCTTTCCTCCCTATACCTTCCTCACCTTGCCTTGCATCTAGGATCCTTTCACAACTCAATAGTACCCTCAGCAGCCAGAAAAAGCTGTTCAAGAGCTGTGACGATCAGAAAGGCCAGAAGTTATGCACTCTGTCCACTACTTTTTGCTGCCCGCTCTTTTCTCCCTGTTCACAGAAAAGTAACAGGTAAAGTGCTGTTTTCTGTAGGGTTTAGCTCTCCACCTAGCAAGCATCTGAGGAGGGCTGGAGGATCTGCTGTATCCTGGCTGACTGAAGCACAAATAAGGTTATTTTTACAGGTGCAATTTACAGACTAGCTATGTCTTAGGCTACAAAATTACAAAGTAAAAGGTGTTATATAGCCTCTTTCTTAAGATGTCAGGTAACAAAACCACCAAGGAATTTCAGAACTTGTTTTAAAAGAAGCAATATATTTTAGAAAGAGATCAAAACTAAATGAAAGTTTTTAACTGAAAAATGAAGAACATATTTTGATAAGTTTTTTCAAAGGTTAATTATCTGTGCAGTTAAAAATGTACTCTTATTTTCCATTTGACTTTATCTGGCTTCATCATGCATTCTTATGTCTTTGCCTGCTAAATTACAGAATATTCCACTGTAAGATACTCTATCTTTGAAATTATTAGGTATTCTTTATGTTAATTTTTAAAATGGTGTACTAACTGAAACTCTCCTGGCATTTCTGAAACAAACAAACGAACAAACAAACAAAAACCAACCAAACAAAAAAAGCAAATTGAGGGCAGATCTGGAGAATGAAGCCTTAGAACTGCTGAATATAAATAAAAAGCAATGGACTTGGAAGATTTTCAACACATCTACAAATCAAGTGTATTTAAAAAGCGGAGATAGTTGACACCATAAAGTATATTTGAAACATCTAGGAATGCCACAGCCAAAGATACTGCAGGACTCTCGACTGAGAAGCAGTAGCTACAAGATACAGTCTCTATTAGTAGAGTGAACACTCAGGTCCATGAGCCTCACATTAACTGAAAACTGGGAAGTTCTTGCATCTGGTTCAGACAGTAAAATAGCGGAAGAATCATGTCTAATCTCAGTAATCCCAATAAGATTTTTTTCTTTCATGCCCAGCTCTACAGTGCCTTGAAATTTTATTATATTATCTGGAGTCATTGCATGGGATCCTTTCAAACAAAAAAGTCAGACCTACAGGATAAATGGCTGGGATGTCTGTCATGGGCCAGCTCTTGTCCAAGTCCCTTTGGGAAATACATCTGATGAACCAATTGGTTTCCTTTATCTCTAAGAGGCCGGAGTATGTTTGGATACATTTAATACTAAAGTGCAAGTGAGCTGCTACCTGCTCTTTGACCAATACGAATTCCTTTTTTGCCTACTGTAAAGTGGAGTGACAGTCCAAGGAGCGTGCGGAGGATATGCTGCAACGACAGACTGTGATCGTCACTGTTTCTTGAGTTGTCCACTCAGCATGGCATGACCGAAAATATAAGCACTTTTTCCACTTTTCTTCTTCCTGGTCTGGAATCTCCAACATTATATCTACACAACCCGGAGAGACTGGGTCCTGCTGTAACTTCCCGGTGAGGACGCCCTGTAGCTAGGTCGGTTACTGTCCACTGTGGGCGCAGCCTTCTGTGCTTTCAGAGGGGAAGCAGAATAGAGAAAGTGCAGGGAGTTCTAAAACCCATGTTGCGATGGTCCCTCGGGAACCACTGCCAGCTGGCACAGGCTAAAGCAATGCAGAGGCCTGGGGCTACATGGAAAATCAGAGAGCTATAACCATCTCCCTGACAGCCTCACAGTGTAAACTAGATACACAGAGGAATCCAGGTCTTTGTGTACATGAGGGAGAAGATCAGTGTCTATTTATATAATTTGCTGGAAGATTTTATCTGTCAATACATTGAACAAGGTAAAAGCCATACCAAAAGGTGAAAATGGCATCACATTTAGATACTTGACTGACATCTGAGATGATCTGATGCTTGCAAAATAAAAGAAGCTTGGATAGGCTCTCAAAACTTTGTTTCTCAGCAGAGAAACTTTTGTTTGATTTGTACGATTCAGAGAATCTAGTGGATTAATGACTCCCAGCCAGGCACACATTAATGATTTACTTTGTCTGAAGACAGAAGGGAATAGAGCTTTTCAAACTTCACCACCATTTGTTATCCAGCAGTTATTGCACTCATGGAGAGTGTAATTAATACTGCTTTGGCCTTGAATTAACAAGATGAGGATCTGAACTTCCCACAGCATCTTAGAAAACCAACGCATATGATTAGAACTTGCAGAAGCTACTAAGTGGCTTTTCCCAGCATTCAGAGTGGAAGCCAAGATAAAGATTGTAAAGTTAAGCCAGGACAAGAAACATACAGACCAGCATTCGCTGGATCTGATAATTCGGTTGAAGGATCAGCTCTTACCATGCCATGTTCCTGAATAACAGGGTGCTACTACCTTTCAATGTGTCTCCTTGTCAGATGCTTACTGCTCCAGTAAAAAAAAAAAAATGCTCATTCTCCCCATCTCTTCTACTCAGCCAGGTTTATGGGACCGTCCTCTATAAAAAAGCTTGAGGAATCTTTATTTGCTGGATTTTCTCATAGAACATGGAAATGGCCCAAAGTATAGACCTGTGATTGACAATATATTTATTTAAACCACAAGTAGAGGAGAATAGAAATATTCATGGTGGATAGGTCTACTGATGGCTTTTAAACTTGATGGTCTGAATTCAACCCCTGGATTTGGAAATCCCTGTCTATCAGAGATTGGATGGCATCACTCTGCACCTGATCCGTTTGATTTTGGTTTTTTTCTTAAACATCTGTTCACTGTTGGAAATAGTTGTAGGTGGTTCTAAATCCCTTATCTGATCCTTCCCTGCCTTGCTGTTCTGTCATCATTTACCTCTGTATGCAAAATCCAAATTCTTTCCTTCCACTTTCCGTCCATTTGGCTTTCACTAAGAGCGTGTAAAGATGGTAATGAGAATTATAAATCATAAGAAAATGTACTTTTTTTCCAGCTGAATATTTTACCTTTTCTCAATATACAAGACCCTGTTGCTTATTTGTTAATTTAGGGATAAAATTGATGGAAGAGTTGAGACAGTAGGATGCCCTATATAAAAACCTAAACTGTATAGGAGGTAACAGTCCGTTCCCTCAGGGGGGAAATATTTTGGTTTTATATATAAGTCTGAGATAAACTTTTAAAAATAAAAATTTCAAAATATCATTTAATTTAAAAATTAAAAAAAGAGCATATTCTAAAAATACTGAATTAATAGGAATTACAGTTCCTATATGCACTTTCCTGCTGGTAGTATTCTTCTTCATTTGAATTTATCCTTGAGATTGTGTAGAAGAAATAGAGTAACAAATGATGGACTTGTGCATTGCAATTACTACTCTTGCCTTTTCTGCCATGTTCTAGCATACAAGAATTTTTTTTTTTTTTTTAATTTGACGGAAGAACACACACTAGCTGAATTGTCATATTGAGAGAAGATTAGTAGTATATTCTATACAGTGCCATTATTTTCAGGTCCCAAATGTCCTTTCCAGAAATTTAATAAAGTCTATATTAAAAAATTGTGTACCTTTAAGTTCTTTCCATTAATTGGAAAATAAATTTAAAAGCTTGGTTTTGACATAATAATTTTGTTCATTTATTTTGGAAAGAACATCTACATACCTTCAAAAACTCTGAACTTTACAGTGAAGATTTGTTCATATTTGTGAGATAGCACTTACTACATGTAGTCTTATGCAACACTTGCCTCCTCCAGAAATCCACCTGTAGTTATAAGTGCAAAGTTTAGTTATTTTTAAAGAATTCAACTCCTATTCAGGTATTAAATAAAATAACTTAAAATATAATGGAAGTATTAAACCTTATAATTATTGTAGTTTCCAATATAATAGAACTGAAGTTTGTTAAAGATTGAGTAGGAGAAAAAATGGGAACAAATTGAGATGTGTTTTTCTTTAAAGCAAATAGACTTTTTATGTATTGAAAGACACAGACTTTTTTTAAAACAAGTAAAAAGCATAAAAACCCAAATGTGCCAGCTCTGACATTTCCTGTCTGATGACAACGATGAGATCCAGCCTGTTAAGGGCTTAAAATGAATGTCTTGTCTAATTTGTGCTCTTCATTTTTATTTCTTTCCTCCCAACTGTCTCATTTTACCCCACCTGTCACACATCACACTTTCACACCCCTACCTTACTTTTTCAGATTTTACAAGCTTTGCCTTTTGTTTTTCCCCATCTTAAATGTGATCCAGCCTTTTCTCTTTAACTATTCACTTGACTTTTTTGCCTCTTCATTGTTTAATTTTCTCATCTGTGTACTATTTTTTATTTGTTAAATGAATTCTAGAACTCTTAAGGGAAAATAGAACAGTAAATTTAAACAGCATCAAACATAAATAATAAAAATATTAGTGCTTAAGGGCATGTATGCTTCCCTTAAAACAAAACAGTACTCACGCGATGTCTTTAATAATATAGTTTAAACAAAACATTAATGGTACTATTACTGTTATAAATGTTTAAGATATTTATTTGTGTCTTATTAGAATTCTGGTATTCTTGTTAGAATTTTCTAAATTCTATGCAGCTGAACAACAACAGGGTTGTAAGAAGCACTGGTAAGAGACATGCAACTTGTAAGTCACTAATCTTTTTTCACATACTGATTTCTAGTATCTGAGATACAAACTGGCTTCTCATAAATTGACTCTGATTATATCTTATTTATTTTGGATAATTTCATGCTCCCTAAAACAAGTACTTCTAATGTCTATATATGGGGCATGAGTGGCTAAATAACTATGGGTAGTCTGCACTATTTGTTTTTTCAATTACAGTTGTTTATCGCTAACATTTGGGTCTGTACTGGTGTCAAAATATCCTATGCCTGTAAGTGTTAAGAAATTTTGTTAAAACATCTAAGCCACTGAAATATAGATGCAAATGCCAGAAACTTAACTTGATAAACGATGTCAGTGTTTGATTTGCGATTTGGTTGACTTGCTTGAGGAGATGGTTAAACCATATAGTCTTAATTTTTTAACTAGTTATCATTGACAATACTTGACAATTGAATTTAGTTTATATTTAACTTGTTGAATCCTTACTTTTATAGCTCCTTCCATTTCTTTTTATGTCACACTAAAAACCAGTTTTGGCTTTACTTTAAAGAGGCCACTGCTTCTTGCCTGTTGTGATAATCCTGAATTTTATTTTTATGTTTTTTTTTTTCACATATCATTCTACTTTTCCATTTAAAATTGCTAAATATGTTCTGTAGTGCTGCCTGTCACACATTAATGTCAGTGACTCTAAGCTATGTTTAAGTTATCCACTGGCATCTAGTAATTATCCAGAACTATGAAATACAAGGCAATATTCTCTGATGTGTAAAATTTCAATTCTGTATGTAATTCTTCAGTCTTAAACACCTCTAGAAAAAAATCTCAGTTTAACTTTTGGTGTTAAATGTTTTAAAGTTTGTGTTTTTTTTTTCCTCATAGGTCCTTTAAACCTGAAACCATTGTAGCACAAACCATCTTAAATACATGTCCAGACTGAAATGCTATGGTGGTGACCACACAGCATATGTCACACTGTAAGCGTGCTCACGGCTAGCTCTGCTGAAACTTCTTTCATAATTCATACTGATTTCTTTAATGTGGTTCTCTGAAAAGGTTATTATGAAAGTTTAAACTATATCACAATTAATCATAATATATTTTGCTGGTAGGGATTTAAACAATTGAATCTCCTTTACACAGAATTTGTCTAAATCATTGAGAATTTTCATCTTGTAACATGCTGAAGATGTACAATAGCAATACTGTAAATTAGTATAATATGAAGCTCTTGCTTCCTTTTAAAACTTATTTTCTGTCCTCTGTTTTGAGATACTGCTTCATACCAAATGCATGCATATGGACAGAGTGTATTGGTATCAGACACAAAGTATGTGAATTGTGATACCTTTTCATCAGTTGTACACCAAGAATTCTATTTTTTAAATGATATCCTGCCAGCTTTTTCACAATCCATTAATTCCTGGATCAACATCAGAAGGAATGTCAGAGCCGAGTGAAATTCTTGTAAGACACAGATGTCAGGATCAAAAGTCAGAGACATTCTCAGAACAGCAGGGAAGCATGCTTGTTAGACCTTAATCGTAACAATTAGTATCTGCCATGTGACATTCTCTATACCCTGCCTATATTTCTGTTAAGTTCCAGGCATGCTGAAAAGAGAAAGTATTTGCTGAAGTTGGATAGAAAAGTACATGAGCTATTAGTCCTCTTATTTCCCTTTTTTGCCACTATTTGCAAACTTTTCTGTAGTGTCTTACCCTAAGTGGTAAGAGAATTGCATCATCCCAACTTTAGCTTAAAGTAATTTTATATTAAAGATATACAATTCTGTTCTGAGAAGAATCTATTATGTGAAGGTATTCTTTTAATATATATAGTTAATGATTAATCTTCAAGGAAAAAGCTGCTGGTAACTAGATTTATCCACACTGATACTTAGTTTGCCTTGTAGGAAAAAACCCAACCTTGTATTCTTAAGAGTTAGTGGTTAGCGTTATGCATAACTTATAAGTTTTGTAGGTTGTTGTTTTTAACCATCCTAGCTCTGAATATTTTACTTTCAGAATAATAATTTTAAAAAAAAAAAGAGTATCTTTCAGTGCCTCAGACATTAGAGGACACTGAGATGGTTAGACTCCTTTCTGCTACTATACTACATTACTGTGTTGGCATTCTAAGTTTAAGCAACCCTTTCAGGAGCAGACAGGTTGGCAGGCCTGTATTTGTCGTTCTTCAGTGGGGTGTGCTATAGGCACATTACAGGTTCTTTTTGTCACAATTCTTTGTCCTCTTTCTTGGCCTTCCTTCAATTACTACGTGGATACAGCAAAAGCTGTGAAGCATGCAAACAAAACTTTTCATTTTGGTGTAGTGGAGAAGGGTAAGAAAGAAAAGGGAGAAGAAAAGTGTCCTCAAAGTGAGGAAACAGGATCGTCGAATCAGTTTAAAGTGTTAATTAATATTAGTACTTTATATAATATATATGACATTATACACCTATATCATATATAAAAATAATACTAAATATAGCAAGTTGGCCTTGCTAGAGATGGGAAAGTTAAGTAAGCAACCAAAATAAAAAGGCTAGTATACATTTAAGAAAAGATGGAGAAAAGTGCAGTGTTAGGGAACAATGACAGAGTGGCTTAAGGAGTCTTACATTTGATCTAGAGATGTGAGATTTTACTCTCTAGTTGGGTTGGAAGGAGTTGGTCAGTTGGTCATTTTGGCTGGGGAATTCAGTATGGCTGAATACAAGATTTTGAGGAAGAATTTAATGACTAAAATCAATTAGCAGAGGGAGGAGGATGAAAATTGAGGTAGTCAAAAAAAAAAGAAAAGGTTACTGTAGACTAGGCAACATTTTCCAGTGCCCTATATCTCATGAAAGGAGAGGAGGTCTAGAATGAAAAGGGATAGGCATTTCAGATAATGACTTTAAAGACTATGAAGGTGAGGAATACCAGGAGAGAATGGATTATGTCAGTGTTAGGTTCTTTATAATAAGAGAATAAAAATATTGTTAGGAAAAAAGGTAAACAGACAGGAAAACTAGTAACTCAAGTTTGGGAAGATTAGGTCAGAAACTCGTCAGAAATTTCAACCTCAGAAATGCAGAAGGTGGTGATAGCTCATAGGAGAACAAAGGATTATATCCTTTTAACTTTTCAATGAAAAAAATCAGATCTGCAAAAGAATAAGGAGGAAGAGAGCGCACATACAGGAGGCAAATAGGAGGAAGCGTTTGACAAGGAATTGTAGATGGAATAAGAGCAATGCGACCGGTGACCTCTTAGTTATCCATAATGGCGAACAGCAGCTTTGAACTGAGAATCTGGCCAAGCTGTAAAAAGAAAGGGTAAATGTGTAGTGGGGATGATTTACACCTTATCAGTATAGAGGCAAGAACTACACTTTGTACGAGAATTTTTATCCAAATTGCTGCCAGAGCATATATGTTTGGACATCTCCAAGGATGGAGACTCCACCACCTCCCTGGGCAACCTGTGTAGTGCTCAGTCACCCTCCCAGTGAAAAAGTGGTTCGTGACGTTCAGCTGGCATGTCCTATGTTTCATTTTGTGAACCATTGCCTCTAGTCCTGTCACTGGGTACCACTGAAAAGAGCCAGGCTCTGTCCTCTTTGCACCCTCCCTTCAGCTATTGGTGTACATTAATAAGCCCCCCCTGAGCCTTCTCTTCCCTCAGCTAAACAGTCCCAGCTCTCTCGGCCTTTCCTCACACGTGGGGTGCTCCAGTCCCTTAGTAATGCTCATGGCCCTTCATTGGACTCTCTCCAGTATGTCCCGCTCTCTCTTGTTCGGAGGAGTCCAGAACTGGAACAGTGCATCTCCCTCCTGCTGTAGATACCACTTCTGTGATATTTTACAGGCTGTTTTTCCCCAGCACGCCATGGACTGTAGCAGAACTTGCCGCCTGTGAAATACATACAGGTGATGTGAAACAAGACATTTTTGTTTCTAAAACTTTATAGATGCAAGTGTGTTATGAAGCTGTCCTTATTCATAAAATGAAATGTGTGCAAAAAGTTAACTATTTTATTTGTCTGCATTTTGACTTAACCCCTGATATCTTAGGGATTTTGGGTACACGTAGATAATACAACACTTTATTCTTACATGCTATGTACTTTGCATGTTAATATCTTAGAGGAAAAGAGCAGCCTACAGGAAAGCCGTTAATCAGAAGCTCGAAATGCCAAAGGTAAAAATTAATGCATTCACTAATGGCCTTTTCCTTTTTCTATCCCTGCTGTTATCATTCAGCTGCTTTCATTTGTCTGCAGTTTCCTCACTTTTCAAGAGTATTTACACAAACATGCCCACTTTTAGCATCACAAGCATTTAATACTGAAATAGCAGCTGCAAACAAGTAACGGTCTTGGGTGATTTGACTGGAAACATGAAATTACTGTCTTAGAGAGAAAACAAAGTCTGTGAGAAGCTGGAAATGAAAGTGTCATAACTAACTAGATATTGGTGTACTGAGGCAGAGGGTTTGACTGATCATTCTTTGCTTTTACCTAGTAAGAGAAATTCTACAGAAACTGCTGAAAAATTTTATTTATTTTATATTTTTATTTGAGAGAGGAAGTGTCTTCAAACTGTGCATGTGTGAATATTTTTATAGTATTGAAGAACAGCTAAGAGTATATGAACAAGAAAGTAGAACCATGTTTTGAAGAGGCCTAACTCACTCACCATCTCACCTAAAATACTGGCAGAACAACAGTTAGTTTGATGTACATGTGTTCCATTTTTCTACCTCTAAGTTTTTCATTATTTGGTTGTAGACAGAGGCTGGTTTTCATTTTATTTCATTCCAGTTTTATGTGATTCAAAGATTTAAAAAACGTGAAGTGATAAAACCTAAAATTTATTTTGTTTTTATTTTGACAGGTAAAATATTTAAATATCTTCCCAAAATAATTTTTAAATCTGAAATTTAATTAACTTGCTTGTAGTTAGTTCTGTATTATCTAGAAGCTCTGAACGTGGACAAGCAGAAATGCCTTTATTTTAGTGATGAGGATGCACAGAACATAAAGAGCTTCAAAGAAATACAAAATAGCTATTTGCATACCCATTTTGTTGGTAAGTCAGGACAAGTGTGTTCTTTACTTAACTCCATGATTAACTTTTTAAAATGGGACTGGACGGACAATGAATTATGGCAGTAATAGATTTCAATATGGTTTTTAAGACATTGATTTCTGATACTTGTCTAGTCATCAAGTGCTGTGACTTCTGAAACTTTGCCATGAAAGTGGAAATGTTCAGACCCAACACACGAGAGAACAGCTGAATTACGCTTTTATCAGTTCTGAGAACATGCAGCATTTTGCATTCTCAAGAGCACTCTATATTAATTTGCTTTTAGCCATAAATCAGAGCTAAAACCTCTTTTTACACTGAAACTGTAGAGGTGTCCAAATCTAAAGAAATTAATGACATATTGAACAGTTAGGATAAGAAAGAGGTGATAAGTGGGAGTCTTACTTATTAATAACTCTTTCAAAGTAATTAAAGATATTGCTAAAGGCTAGCAGTATTACGATGATCAAATTAGATATTCTTCAAGTACTGACCGTACTGTCGTTGACCACTGGAAATATTCCCATCCTACTCCTTAATTCCCATCAAACCACAACTTTTCAGTTCCCCCACGTTGCAAGGAAGCTGTATGGTTTGTGTCAAGGATGACATGACATTAATTAGCTCCTAACTCAAATATTCTGGAAGGCATCTGGATTTTCTGAGATAGCTATGGTGTATTGGCTCCTTCCAAGAGAGTGTTTGATTAAGGGCCCAACCACTGGCCGCTTTGAGCCTATTAAATGTTTTCTTTTTTCTTTCATTATTAACATCTAAGACTTACCTGTCTTTCTTTCCTGTCTTCTCTGTCTCTTGCCTGTTTCTTAGTGCTACCTGATTTCTACCCTTCTTTCTTTTGCTCTTATCCATTCCACCTTTGTCTCTAATAGTTTGTCATTGTTTCCTTTGCTTATTCTAGATGCCTTAATCCTTTACCTCTGTTCTTATTTCTTCCTACTACCAAATTTCTTTTCCTTTCTTGCTTGTCCTTCTTCCCATCCTATCTATTATTCAGGTACTGTAATCTGTGTATTGAACATTCTGCTGTTCGTAGAGCATCCCATGCATTTGTCTAGTAAATCTAGTACATAAGTCACATTGTTTATGGCTCTCTAGCTTCAGATCAATTAAATATATGTGTTAAAAGCAGCTCTCACAAATTCTCAACTTGCAGGCATCTGCTTTGCACCCCTAGATGTGAATGGGAGGTCAGGATTAGTCCAGAGAATAGATATGAGTCTGAATGCTGTGCTTATAAAATTGTAAAAGAAATCTTGAAAGTAGACTCTGGAGGAATAATTTTGATTCTTATGAAAATAATAAAGCAAAATCCTGCCCCAACCCAGTGTTTCTTTGGGATTAATAATGCTTGCAATGAGTGGTTTGAGAGGCCATAGTCATAAAGTCGTGGTGTATATCTTTGGTGTAAGAAAGAAATAGAGATAGTTTAGAAGTACAGTGAATCAGTTAATGAAATTTGAGCAGGGGAACATTTGGAAAACCCGAGTGTAAACAAATTAGATGGTCTAGAAAAATACGTGTTATAAGTAAAAATTTAGACAAAAAATGTTTATACCACTGGAAAGTAATATATCTAGAGCTTACAGGTTTTTGCTTGCTACAGAAATTAAGCAAATCTGGATGCCAAAAAATTAGTATTTGGAAGTAGGCAAGGATTTTCTCTTTATTCATTATTATTTCTTTTTATAATGATAGCCTTTATTATATGTCAACATAAAGTTGAATACTATGTCTACAACCCTGTCAGGCAGGGATTATTTGATAAAAGTTTTTGGAACTGATACTTCTTGTGCCATGAATGGTCTTTATTTGAATGGCCAAGGACTTTCAACATGACACTGGATGGATCACTTGACTGGAAATGTTGGTTTCATTGTCTAGTATCCCAAATCACACCTGTCCATTTGACTGTCTATGATACTTGTATGTTTAGCTTCATTTATATTCAAACAACAGAGTAACATTACTGCAATTATTCCTGCATTCTATTAAAAGGAAGTAAATTAATTGCAATTTATGGGAAAAAAACAGAGGAAGACTTCTGAGAGTTCACCTTGACTGTCTGTAATTATGAATTGAACCTAGGTCTTCAGCACCTGGGATACAAACTTAACTGTAGGCCGTTCTTCTGCTGGGAGGGCATATGAGTAACTTGGTATGCCCTGTCATTTAGTTGAATATATGAACTACAGCCAAAGTAGTTTTCAGAAGAAGGTATAATTCATAAAGATATTAAGAAACACTTCCTGTTGGTGGTCATTAAAGCACTAGAGACTTTGCCAGGATTAGAAAAGAATAAAAAGACAAGCAACGAGACCAAGTCACTGAAATCTATGAGGGCCTGGATAGCCAGACCATTGCATCTCATAGTAAAGACCATTCCAGTTTGATTACCAGGGACAGTTCGAGAGTTTGTTAGACACAGTAAGAGGAAAGCTGCATTGAGGATACTGACCATAAGTAATTCTGAACGCCACTTATACTTAGAAACTCAAATTAGATTTCTGGAGAGGAAGGGTTCTAGTGCAGGCTCATGAAAGAATAATCTAAATCAGCCCAATCTTGAGCTTAGTTCTCAGAACTGAGAGCTCAGGGATAGTTCTGCAATTAGCAGACATTTGGAATGTCTACTGCTCTGTTCCACTGTGTTATTTACCTCACTAGCTGTTGTCTGAAATCTTCTACTGTTTATAGTTATTTATATACATTAATATGCAGGATTCAGAACTCTTCATATAAAAAGCTTCACCTAGCCCAGTCCAGCCTGAAGTCCAACCCAGAACGTCTTATTTTTGAGTCAGAGGTCACATAATTACTGGAAGCGAAAACGTGTGTTAAGAGCACTCTGTAGTTTGCCTGTGAAAAATATCCATATGCTCAGATATTCTGTTTAGAGATAAAATTTTGGCTATGATAAAACCAACTTTTCAATGTCACTAAATGTAATTAATGCAAACTCAAAACTATGTTCTGTTCTGTTATTGAAGGTGGTACCGGGAAGAAACAAAGAAAGAGCGAGCACAGAGAACTTTAAAACTAGAGAGAATTACCAATCTCTTCACAACTGGAGTACACCTGGTGATTACGTTAACTGCTAGCATTAACTACCTTCCTCCCTCATTTGTTTAAATGGTGGAATGTGTACATAAAGCCAATAATACCTAAGGTTTTTTGTGGCCATTGTATTGTGGGATGATTATTTTTTCAGCTGTCAAAAAAAAAAACAAAAAAACAAACAAACAAACAAAAAAGACAGAAATGCAAAAACCCCCAAATAACCCAAACCTGGAAGTAAGCAAGAAAGAGGTGATGCTTTTTCATGAAGTGGTTCAAGATGACAACAGAGAAATAAGTTTATCTTTTAGGCTAAACCTGAGGACTGGAGAAATGGCATTTAACTTACAGAAAGGAGAGGATTTGATGCACTGTGAGTTGGACAGAGTATCTCGCATCATATAAGCACAGATTAGCTTATTCTAAGTCAATACTTGTTCATTTATTCCTATTATATCATGTAGCCTAACAAAAGGTACTGGCTTTCTCTACAAACCT